>NC_057795.1:288909096-289146712 GCF_018294505.1 Triticum aestivum | reverse complement strand
CCGGCGGCGGCGCGCGGTCGCCGGGGCCACGTGGCGGCGCCTGGTTGGCTCGGGAGGCAGGGGCGGACGCGTCCGGCGCCGGGCGGACGTGTCCGGCATGCAGAGGAAGGGTAGACTAGGGTTTTGCCCGTGATTTCGAAGGGGGATGTGTTTTTATAGGTAGAGGGAGCTAGGAGGCTCCAAATGGAGTGCAGTTTTCGCCCACACGATCGTGATCCGACGACGGAGAGGATTGAAGTGACTTAGATGTGTTAATGGGCTGTTTTGGAGGGGTGTTGGGCTGCAACCCAAAAGAGGCATTTGCGGTTATGCGGTTAACCGTTGGAGTATCAAACGAACTCCAAATGACACGAAACTTGACAGGCGGTCTACCGGTGCTATACCAAGGCCACTTGGAAAGGCTCGGTCCATTCCGAGAATGTTTAACACCCGCACACGAAAAGAGACAAGAGGGGTGCGCCGGTGCACGTGGGAGTGTCGGATTGCAAAACGGACAACGGGGAAAATGCTCGGATGCATGAGACGAACATGTATGCAAATGAGATGCACATGATGACATGATATGAGATGCATGACATGAATAAAATGCAAAACAAAAGACAAAACCCAACCACGGAGGAAATATCATAACACATAGCCGAAAATGGCAAGAGTTGGAGTTACAAAGATGGAAAGTTACATCTGGGGTGTTACAATAAAGGAGAAAGGGGGGAGGCCGGCCGGCCCTCATGGGGCGCGCCCCAATTAGGATTCCTACTAGGAATCCTATTGCTAGTAGGTTTCCAACAAGGGAAGAGAGGTGGAAGGAGGAAGGAAGAGGGGGAAGGGAAGGAAAGGGGGGGGTGCACCGCCCCCCTTCCCTTGTCATATTCGGACTCAGGGGGCGCGGCCAGCCCCTCCTGGCCCTTCATCTTCTCCCACTAAGGCCCATCTAGGCCCACTATTTTCGGTAATCCTCCGGCACTCCGGTTTTATCCGAAACTTCTCCGGAACACTTCCGGTGTCCGAATATGGTCGTCCAATATATCAATCTTCATGTCTCAACCATTTCGAGACTCCTCGTCATGTTCGTGATCATATCTGGGACTCCGAACAATCTTCGGTACATCATATCACATAAACTCATAATACCAATCGTCATCGAACGTTAAGCGTGCAGACCCTACGGGTTCGAGAACTATGTAGACATTACCGAGACACGTCTCTGGTCAATAACCAATAGCAAAACCTGGATGCTCATATTGGTTCCTACATATTCTATGAAGATCTTTATCGGTCAAACCTCATAATAACATATGTTGTTCCTTTTGTCATTGGTATGTTACTTGCCCGAGATTCGATCGTCGGTATCTCAATACCTATTTCAATCTCGTTACCGGCAAGTCTCTTTACTCGTTCCATAATACTTCATCCCGCAACTAACTCATTAGTCACAATGCTTGCAAGGCTTATATTGATGAGTATTACCAAGAGGGCCCAGAGATACCTCTCCGAAACACGGAGTGACAAATCCTAATCTTGATCTATGCCAACCCAACAAACACCTTCGGAGACACCTGTAGAGCACCTTTATAATCACCCATTTACGTTGTGACATTTGGTAGCACACAAAGTGTTCCTCCGATATTCAGGAGTTGCATAATCTCATAGTCTGAGGAACTTGTATAAGTCATGAAGAAAGCAGTAGTAATGAAACTAACACGATCATAATGCTAAGCTAACAGATGGGTCATGTCCATCACATCATTCTCCTAATGATGTGATACCGTTCATCAAATGACAACACATGTCTATGCTTAGGAAACATAACCATCTTTGATTAATGAGCTAGTCAAGTAGAGGCATACTAGGGACTATATGTTTTGTCTATGTATGCACACATGTACTAAGTTTCTAGTTAATACAATTCTAGCATGAATAATAAACATTTATCATGAATTAAGGAAATAAATAATAACTTTATTAGTGCCTCTAGGGCATATTTCCTTCATAATTGTGGTTCCGGCCGAGGTGAAGATATCCCGAACAAACCCCTCCAAGGATTGTTTTCCATAGTAGCAAGTGCCAATAAATTTCAGCATGTAGTAATAATGTTTCCTTACCAATTTCCACTTACCAAGAGCGCTTCACTCCCAGACAATGGCACCAGAAAATTGCCTTGATACCCACAAGTGTATGGAGTCAATTGTAGCCCTTTTCGATAATTAAGAGTGTCGAACCCAACGAGGAGCAGAAGGAAATGACAAATGGTTTTCAGCAAGGTAATGTCTGAAAATGCTAAAATTGTAAGTAGCAGAGTAGTTTGGTAGCAAGATAATTTGTAGCGAGCACGTAACAATAGTAGTAACAAAAGTGCAGCAAGGTAGCCCAATCCTTTTGAGTCAAAGACAAGCCAAAACGGTTTCTTATGATAAGCAAAGTGTTCTTGAGGGTACAAGGGAATTTCATCTAGTCACTTTCATCATGTTGGCTTAATTCGTGTTCGATACTTTGATTATTTGATATGTTGTTGGACCGGTGCTTATGTGTTGTTCTTACTTGAACAAACCTCCTAGTTATGATTAACCCTCTCGCAAGCATTCACAAATACGAGGAAAGTATTAAGAATAAATTCTAACCATAGCATTAAACTTTTGCTCCAATCGGTCCCTTACGGAATAGCGCATAAACTGGGGTTTAAGCTTCAGTCACTCTTGCAACCCACCATTTAATAACTACTCCACAATGCATTCCCTTAGGCCCAAATATGTTGAAAGTAGGCGACGTTCACATGACACCACTAAGAGAATGGCAACATGCATACCATCAAAATATCGAACACATATCAAGTTCACATGATTACTTGCAACATGATTTCTCCCGTGACCTCAAGAATGAAAGTAACTACTCACAAATGATAAACATGCTCAATATCAGAGGGGTATTAAATAGAATAATGGGTCTGAACATATAATCTTCCACCAAATAAACCATATAGTAATCAACTACAAGATGTAATCAACAGTACTAGTCACCCACAAGCACCAATTTATAGTTTTGATACAAAGATTGAACACAAGAGATGAACTAGGGTTTGAGAGGAGTTGGTGCTATGAAGATGTTGATGAAGATTTCCCTCCCCTAGATTGGAGAGTTGTTGGTGATGATGATGACAATGATTTCCCCCTCCGGGAGGGAAGTTCCCTCAGCGGAATCGCTCCGCCGAAGGGCAAAGGTGCTCCTGCCCAAGTTCCGCCTCGAGGAGGTGGCGCTTCGTCCCGAATGTCCTCGCCTTATTTTTTTTCTAGGTCAAAATGACTTATATACCAAAAGATGGGCACCGGAGGTGGGCCGAGGAGGGCAGCACCCACCAGGGCGCGCCCAGGTGGGTTGTGCCCACCTGGTGGCCCTCCTCTGGTACTTATTTGCTCTAATATTCCTTAAATATTCCATAAAAAATCCTTAGGGAGTTTCAGCTCATTTCGAGTTGTGCAGAATAGGTAGCTTGACATAGCTTTTTCAGGTCCAGATATCCAGCTGCTAGAATTCACCTGCTTGGTGCATACATTGCATATTATGAGAGAAAAGGCATTATAATTACTCCAAAAAGTATTATTATACAATAAAACAACATAAATAAAATTAGGAAAACATGATGCAAAATGGATGTATCAGATGCTCTGGCGCAAGATACTGCTACCAGAACAACTTCTCGGTTGACCTCCCCTCTTCGGCTCGGAAGAACTCCGCGGCATTAGCAACACTCCTTGGAAGATCCACAAATGCGCCTGAAGAACTCCAAACTCGGGTCAGTAAGATATATCTCCTACTTCCAGATTTACTCTGCAAAAGAAAGGCCTTACCGACCGCTATCTGCCTCGCCTGATGTATCTCCTGGTGAGTGCTCTGGGACTCAACCCGGGCCTCCTTGATGTCCTGGAGAGCCTTGGAGGGTTTGGATGCTTGGTCCGAAGTCTTCTACTCCAAGGACTTGCACTTAGTAATGGCGTTCTTGAGCTCTTGCTCGACTTTGCCCACCCAAGCCTCATGTTTGCGGCGGGCGGTCTGCTCCGCTCAAGCTCCTTCTGGGCTTGGGCAAGCGCACTTTTGAGGGATTCGACGTCGTTCGCGCCAACTGTGGTCATAATCACAAAATAAACAAGCTAAAAGACTCAACACATATTACTTTTGATATATAAGTTCTTCATACCTTGCATTTCGTCAAACCGCTTGTTGATGCGGCCGAGCTCCTCATCGGCCAATTAAAGCTTCCAATTGAGCTCAGAATCCTCTGCGGCTTGGGCGGTCGCCGCCAACATGGAAGCATGCCACATACATTAGCACAGTATATTAGCAACTTCACTTGGGGATCCTCTGTCCGGATTGTTCTAATCCGGACAGAGTCTCAGGGGCTATTGTCTATACATAGGTTCATCATTTCATATAAAAGAAAAGAAAAACCTGCTAGAGGATTACATCGCATACCTCAAAGCCCGCCAATAGGCTATTGAAGGCCCAGTTCGCAGAATGAACCTTTTCCATAACCGCACCCATCAGGGTGCAGTGCTCCTCCACGATGGAAGCACGTTGCAGCGCCTCCTCCAGAGCATCACTAGACTCTAGATTAATGGAGGCCGTTGCTGGAGCTGTTGCTCCCGCCTCTGGTGAAGGGGGATGCACATCCCTTTCCAGAGCCAGATTGGTCTCCGGAATGGTGTGCGGCGTCTGTCAGATTTAGGGTTCCGGGAAAACCCTTGAGGTTTGAACACTGCGGTGCGCACTAAGATTTTCCCCTACCGAATCTCGCCTCAGCCTCACCGGGATCTCTAAGCTTAGCTCGATGAACTCACAACACAAGAGACACAAGATTTTTACTGGTTTAGGCCACCATTGTGGTGTAATACCCTACTCCAGTGTGGTGGTGGTGGATTGCCTCTTGGGCTGATGATGAACAATATAAGGGAAGAACAGCCTCCTGAGGAGAGGTGTTCTTGAGCTGGGGTGGTGTTCTACTTGTTCTGGTTTCGGTGTCAGGGTCGGGGTCCCTTTCTACTGTGGTGGCTAGTCCTGTTTATAGAGGCCCTGCTCCTCTCCCCAAATATTGAGCGGGAAGGGATCCAACAATGGCCAATTTGAAAGGGGACAGCTAGTACAAGCTATCCTGACTAAAGGTGGTCTTCACTTGTCAAAGGTGCTGGTGGTGATGCCGTCGTGGGCTCCACGATGACCTCCGTCCTGCCGTCCTGCTGGTCTTGGTCTTGTTGCACCAATATGGAAACCTTTGCCTGATGCCTCAGTACTGCACGCCTGCGCTTGCCCCCTTAGCACCAAAGGGGAAACGAGGACACTGCATGCGCTGGCGCCCGCCTGGCCTTGGTCGTCATGGCTTGCATCACGGGAACCTCGCGAGGTACCCCTTGCCTTGATCTCTCCGCCCCCTCGCGAGCCTATCTGGTGAGGCCGCTCCTGGGGAGGCCTTGTGTTATCCGCCTCGCGAGGATTGGCCCCTCGCGAGGGTCTTGAGTGTTGGCTGACAAAGACGGGCTGCACTGGGCCACTGGTGGAGCCACGCTGCTGGCCGCAGGCAGGCAAGTCTGGGGACCCTCGTTCCTAGAACGCCGACAGTAGCCCCTGGGCCCAAGGCGCGCTCGGACTTGGCTTAGCGGCGAAGCCAAAGGGCAAGTGTGGAGCGCCGCGGGCCCCAACAACCTGCGGTCTTGGTCGACGCGTGGCGACTGATTGGACGTGGGCGTCTCCGCTTCCCCATGCTGCCTCGGCAACTGCCCGTGTTGACGTGTCCCTGCGAGGAATCGAGAAACACCCCGCGGGGGCGTGTAAAGGGTATGCGATGTCTTTTGTTGATGTTATCCTTATTATGAAATCGTGGGAGTGTTTGTCCTGTCCTGTCTTGGTTCCCCTTTCTAACTTCGCGACGTCTTGGCGCTCTACGCCGACAGGTCCCGGTCCCCAGGCAGGCTGCAACCATCTCTAGTATGCCAGGTCGCGATGACGTGGTCAAGGCCAGGAGGTGAGCGGCCCGAGGTCCAGTAAGAGCCCCCGAGACACGATGCTCAGGAGGTCCCCTTTAGCGTGCAAGCAGCCGCCGAGAGGTGAGAATGGAAGGCAACGTTACCGCCAAAGGGCCACATCAAGTGAGAATTTCGCGTTGTAACGATTAGTTGTTCCAAGCGCGAGACTTATCTCGGTAATCTGGAGTCGTTCCCTTGCGATGCGCCAGACTTGTGCGTCAGCAGCCGTGGTGCAGCTAGGTTAGGTCCGTGCGAGCCTCCCCTTCTTCCCCGCACTCTCCTTCGTGCTCTAAGTCCTCAGGTCCCGGCCCTCGAGCGAGCTCAGCCACCACTGGTATGCCAGGTCGCGATGCCGTGGTCAAGGCCAAGGGGTGAGGGCTGGAGAGCCAGTAAGAGCTCCCGAGTCACGATCCTCAGGAGCCCCCCTTTTAACGCATAAGCGGATCGCATGGGAAAGAGAGGGAGCTCGTGGTGCTGCCCGTTGTAGGCCTTAGGAGGTTCCTGCAAATAAGCACGAGAAGGGCACAAGTTGCCATTATGATTACCGGCCGGCCATTGGTTGCTCCGAGAGAAGGGTGAGGGCACTGAGGGCCTGGTGAGGTGACGCGCGCGGGGCATGTCGTGGGCCAGAGCTCGACCGCTCAGATTTGTCGGCCTTGCAGGGACGGACCCGTGCGCAAGCGTCGTGCCAGCGTGAGCAGCTCCCGTGGTAGGTGGCAATCGAGCAAATGATAATCACAAGTAGATTCGGCATGAAAGGCAAATCAGCTTAGGTAAATGCAGAATGGATACATGCCACTGGGTTAGACAGCGGACCCTCGCAGCGTCCCATGTGCGAAGGCCAGAAGCGCTCCTGAGATGCGACTCGGTTGTGCCCTGGGACGTCGATGCAGACGTGCAGCCCACCATCCTCGCCTGGATGGGGAGCCACGTCGGGCGAGCGGCGGTCGCTGTGCATGGCCCTTGCTTCCTAAAGCTCCTAGGTGGTCTTGGCGATGAACTCCTGAGTGTTGGTCTTGGTAGGCTAGAGCCGATCGTATGGCACTTGAAGGTTGTCGAACATCTCAACGGACAGGACGTTAAGCCCTGTGCCACCATTGATGAGGGTCTTGGTGACTTGCACGTTGTTGATGACTGGTGAACAGAGCATCAGGAGAACGCCAGCAGTAGCCGCGCAGTTGAGTTGATCTGCCGAGCTGAAGGTGATGGCGCACTTGGACCACCTAAGCGGGCGCGTGGCCTGGAGCCTGGGGAGGGCTGCATTCACCTCGCGAGCAAACTGCTTGAAGATACGCTGAGAGGCTGGGGCCTGAGCTCCGCCCAAGATGCAAGCGATAGCACGTGGCTCCTGGAAGCCCCCAGCCCCCTCGTCCTGATGACGGTCGTCATTCCTTCTTGGCAGCGGCGGCAGCGGAGGAAGGCCTGCGTTACCCTAGGGGCGGTCCTCGTGAGGCTGATCCCTCCAGGCGCCCTCGCGAGGCTGGTCCCTCCAGGCACCCTCGCGAGGCTGGTCCTGCCAGCGATCCTCACGAGGTTGGTCACGCCACTCCTGGCGAGGGCCACGGTCGTCCCATCGTCCTCCGCCATGTCCTCCTCCTCGGTCGTAGCCTCGGTCGTTGCGCTCGGGGGCGTCGACCCAAACATCCTTCTCGAACGGCCCTAAGCTCCTGGCAATCATTGGTGTTGTGGGTGTGGAGGTTGTGGTAGGCGCAGAATGGTCGGATGCCCTTGGACGACTCCAGCTGGTCCCTACCGCGCTTCATGTCTGGTTCCGCCACAAGCACGGCCACACCCTTGCACTTCACGTCCTTGGCCTTGGTCTTCTTTTCTTCGAGTCGGCAGCTGCGAGCTCGAGGAGGGAGAGGCGTCCCTCTTTAGCTCTTGCGCACTTGGTCGCCAGGTTGAACAGCTCCAGGGATGTGCACAACTCCTCGTGGATGGCGAGCTCCTCCTTCATCTTGATGTCACGGATGCCATCAGAGAACGCTGAGACGATGGCCTCGTCCGTCACCCTGGGGATCTTGAGGCGGACGCTGTTGAAGCGTTGTATGTATTTCTGCAGGGTCTCCCCGGGCTGCTGCTTGATGCGGCACAGGTCACCCGCGGCCAGGGGCGGTAGCGATTGCCCTGGAAGTTGGCGATGAAGCGGCTTTGCATCTCGTCCCAGGAGGAGATTGAGCCAGGAGGCAGGTTCACGAGCCATGAGCGAGCACCGCCCTTGAGTGCCATCGGAAACCAGTTCGCCATGACTTTCTCGTCACCTTTTACCACCTCAATGCTCAGCTTGTAGAGCTGCAAAAA
This sequence comes from Triticum aestivum, assembly GCF_018294505.1. Taxonomy (NCBI): domain Eukaryota; kingdom Viridiplantae; phylum Streptophyta; class Magnoliopsida; order Poales; family Poaceae; genus Triticum; species Triticum aestivum. The sequence continues at coordinate 289,138,403 of NC_057795.1, read as the reverse complement.
CTCCGCGGGGTCGGGGGTGTCGTCATAGCGAGGAGGCAGGTCCGGCTAGAACTTGCCCGACTAGGTGACGCTACGCAGCTCGGGGGTGAAGGCGCGGCAGCTTGCTGTGGTCACCGGGGCCCTTTACTGACGCGGAGCTTGCTCTTGATGGTACCCATGCACTGCTGCCATAGGCAGTACGCGGTCTTGTCACACTGGTGCAGGGAGCACGGGGGTGCCTTCTTGAAGCCGAGGGATTTCTTGACAGCTTCCTTCTTCTCACGCGGGCACCGGACACGGTGGGTTACGCCCAGGGGCCACGCGCCTTAGCGCCAGGGCGCCGTCTTCAGGCAGAGGCAGTGGAGGCACACCATGAGCCACATCGCCTGTACCCAGCAGAGGGCGAGGCAATGAGAGGGACGGCGCGGGAGATCTCCCTGAGGCGCTGACGAGCTCGGTGATGCGAGCGAGCCGTTCTTCGTAGAGGTCGTCGACGGGGCGGTAACGCAGGAGCTCACGTGCCATAAGCAGCACGGCCTGCGCGTTCGTGGGGGCGCGGTGAGCGTGGGACGATGAGCCGACTGGGGTCAGTGACGGAGTGGCGGCGCGGCCGTCCCGCCGCACCGAGGGGTGCAGCAAGGATGCTTGTTGCTCGTTCCCCGTCGGGCCGGTGGCGGCGTTGGCGGCAGGCGACGAAGAACGACTGGGAGGTTCGTCGACAGGAGCCGTCTGGGCGACGCATGGGGCGAGGTCGGCCCGGCACTCAGCACGGGCTCGGCGGGCGTCAGATATGGATGCGACGAAGCGATGGGACGCGGATCAGTGAAAGGAAGATTTCGGTGCACCCCTACCTGGCACGCCAAATGTCGGATTTAGGGTTCCGGCAAAACCCTTGAGGTTCGAACACTTGGGTGCGCATGAAGATTTCCCCCTATCGAATCTCGCCCTCAGCCTCGCCGCGATCTCTAAGCTTAGCTCGATGAACTCACAACACAAGATACATAAGATTTATACTGGTTTGGGCCACTGTTATGATGTAATACCCTACTCCAGTGTGGTGGTGATGGATTGCCTCTTGGGCTGATGATGAATAATACAAGTGAAGAAAAGCCTCCTGAGGAGAGGTGTTCTTGAGCTGGGGTGGTGTTCTACTTGTTCTGGTTTCAGTGTCGGGGTCGGGGTCCCTTTCTACTGTGGTGGCTAGTCCTATTTATAGAGGCCCTGGTCCTCTCCCGAAATATTGAGCGGGAAGGGATCCAACAACGGCGCCAATTTGAAAGGGGACAACTAGTACAAGCTATCCTGATGAAAGGTGGTCTTCGCCTGTCAAAGGTGCTAGAAGTGACGCCGTCTTGGGCTCCACTATGACCTCTATCCTACCGTCCTGCTGGTCTTGTTCTTGTTGCACCAATATGGAAACCTTTGCCTGATGCATCAGTACTACGCGCCTGCACTTGCCCCCTTAGCACCAAAGGGGAAACAAGGACACTGCACGCGCTGGCGCCCGCCTGGCCTTGGTCGTCATGGCTTGCGTCACAGGAACCTCGTGAGGTACCCCTTGCCTTGATCTCTCCACCCCCTCGCGATCCTGTCTGGTGAGGCCGCTCCTGGGGAAGCCTTGTGCCGTCCGCCTCACGAGGCTTGGCCCCTCGCGAGGGTCTTGAGTGTTGGCTAACGAAGATGGGCCGCAATGGGCCACTGGTGGATCCATGCCATGGGCCGCAGGCGGGCAAGTCTGGGGACCCCCGTTCCCAGAACGCCGACAATGGGGGACCAGAATGTTGGGGCTCCCCATTGTTGGTGGTCATGGTGGTTGCCTCCCCCAGGTCTTCGACGACTGAGGTGTTGACCTCAGGCACTTTCTCGACGCCCTCATCCGCCCCGCCTTGGCCAGGAGGAGTCCTTTGGGATGACACCTTGGTGTCGTCCATGGCTGTAGGCAAGGGGGCTCACAATGGGGCATCACTCTCCGCCTCCTCTGGCGCCAGAGAGATCCCCGACGAAGATGAGGCGTTCGGGATATCGCGAGGGGGTTTGAAAAGCAAACAATAACATAACTTATGTAACAAAGGTAGGAAAGCGGAGGCTGAAGAGTGAAATCTCGATACTTACAAATCGTCCAAGGGCTTCACCCTCTTCGGCCCCGCCTCTGAACTGACTGAGAGGGTAATCTTCCCCCTCTTCTGCCCCGCCTCCTCCGGGTTATTGGAGGTCGTCCTCTTCTTCCTCCTTAGCTTGCGGGGGGAGTCACTCTCCACCTCCTCCTCATCCTCCTCTTCGTCCTCATCTCCCTCATGAGAGGAGATGATCTCTATCTCTCCGTACACAACGTCCGAAGGGCCCCTACAGCGGGGGCCGCCCTTGGGCTCTTTGCCCTTCTTCTCCTGTGCCAGGTAAGGCGCCATGACTAGCATCTCCGTCAGTTGGGGAGTGGCTGTGTCTTCAGGCAACAGAGCCAGACTCTTGATCCGCTCCACCTTTGTTGTCCAGCCCTGTAAAGAAGTGTGCTGATAAGATTCATATTGATAAAAAATACAGACCAGACTCATCTTCGGAAAGGATAATACTTACTGGAGTGGCCGAATTCTCGATGTCGAGCCCGACGTATTCGGTCTCCATGGGCCAACTCTTTTGGGCCTTGAAGAGCAGCTTCCATATACCTTCATGCATTGTGACAAAGAAACACTTCAAGGTCCGCGGCTCCTCCGGTTTGAACTCCCACATGTGGGAGGCCCAGCATTGGAAGGGGAGGATGTGGCAGAAGAGCATGATCTACACCACATTGGTGAGACCGACATTTTTGCCCAGCATGTTGGTGATGCGCTTTTGCAGCATCTGCACCTCCGTCTGGGACCACTAGTCAAGGCCCTTAGTGGTCCACGAAGTGAGCCTTGTGGGGGGGCCGGATCAGAACTCCGGAATGGCCGCCCAGTTGGCGCGGTGCGGCTCAGTGATGTAGAACCACTCCTGCTGCCAGATCTTGACAATCTCGATGAAGGCCCCCTTGGGCCAAGTGGCGTTCGAGCAGCTTGCTTATCATGGCCCCGCTGTAGTCCACATGCTGTCCGTCGACCACCTTCGGCTTCACGTTGAAGATTTTGAGCCATAGGCCGAAGTGTGGTGGAATGCGGAGAAGAGCCTCACACACGACGATGAACGCCGATATGTGGAGGAAGGAATTCGGGGCTAGATCATGGAAATCTAGCCCGTAGTAGAACATGAGGCCACGAACGAAAGGGTGGATTGGAAACCTTAGCCTTCTAAGAAAATGGAGGAGCAAGACAACCCTTTCACTCGGCGCCGGAGTAGGGATGATTTGGCGCTCGTCAGGGAGCCTGTGCGCAATGTCTACGACCAGGTACCCTGCGCTCCGGAGGTGCTTCACGTCCTTCTCCGTGACAGAGGAGGCCTCCCACTTTCCCTTGGAGCCTGAGCTAGCCATGGCTGGAGAAGGAAGTGGCGGTGAGGAAGATGAAAACTTTTTTCGGGCACTGGAGCTTGAGAGATTGGGACGCAGAGGCAACAGGAAGGCATGGGGAAGAAAGGAGGAATCTTTCGCCCTCTTATAGGCAGTAGAAATGCCAACCGTCCCCCCACTTATGCCTTAAAACTCGCCCATTCCCGATGAGAGCGTGCGTCGTGGTCGGTTGGGTTACCCAAATCCTATTGATGAGAATCCCGTATTAAGTGGGCATGATCTTGGTTTTGACAAGATGGGCCAAGGGGGATCGAGCTTGTAACACGAAACGAGGAGTGTGAAAATGGTTCAAAATACTAAAGAGCCAAGTCTGGCGCTTCGCCGAAAAATATTTTCAGTAAAGACACTATTCCTATTTTCTTTATATTCTGCCTTCGCGGCTAAGGGTTGTTGTCGGTGTCAAAACCGGCGGATCTCGGGTAGGGGGTCCCGAACTGTGCGTCTAGGCAGATGGTAACAGGAGACAAGGGACATGATGTTTTTACCCAGGTTCGGGCCCTCTCGATGGAGGTAAAAGCCTACTCCTGCTTGATTGATATTGATGATATGGGTAGTACAAGAGTGGATCTACCACGAGATCAAGGAGGCTAAACCCTAGAAGCTAGCCTATGGTATGATTGTCGTAATGGTTGTTCATCCTACAAACTAAAACCCTCCGGTTTATATAGACACCGGAGAGGGCTAGGGTTACACAGAGTCAGTTACAATGGGAGGAGATCTACATATCCGTATCGCCAAGCTTGCCTTCCACGCCAAGGAAAGTCCCGTCCAGACACGGGACGAAGTCTTCAATCTTGTATCTTCATAGTCTTGGAGTCCGGCCGATGATGATAGTCCGGCCATCCGGACACCCCCTAGTCCAGGACTCCCTCAGTAGCCCCTGAACCAGGCTTCAATGACGATGAGTCCGGCGCGCATATTGTTCAACATTGCAAGGTGGGTTCCTCCTCCGAATTCTTCATAGAAGATTGTGAATACCAGGATAGTGTCCGGCTCTGCAAAATAAATTCCACATTCCACCGTAGAGAGAATAATATGCACATAAGTTCGATCTGCTAACGTATTTTGTGGCATGACGTCACGCCACCACCAAGCCTTTACTTGAATCGTTTTTTATGATACCACCTTAGCGCGTTTAGCGAAGCGGTTTCCTTGGCACGTCTTGTCGAAGCAGAGATCGTGTTCCACTTATTCCGGGATTCCCATCAATACGGACATGGGTAACCCAACTGCGCCCGTCGCCACGCCTCCTCTATCGAAGGTGAGTCCCAAACGGTCATGGGGACGGCTCTTGGTATTCTTCCCTCTTTATAATGAGAGCAAGGCTCGTTTCTTTTCTTCAATCCTCAATCGAATCTACCCCTCGCCCCGAGTTCCAACACCCAGAGCTCCAGATTCGAGCGCTTCGGACCTTCAACAATGTCCGGCTCCGACCTACAGGGTCGGTGGATGCCCTCCTCCATCACGGAAGAGGATGTGCTAAAGCTGCGAGAAGCCAAGTACCTGACTTACGAGATTTCTCATAGGTTGCCCACCAAAGGGCAGGTCATTCCCACCCCTGAGCCCGACGAAAACGTCGTGTTTGTGTCCCACCTCCGTCGGGGTTTAGGCTTCCCGATGGATCCTTTTGTGAGAGGGCTCATGTTTTACTATGGGTTGGAATTCCACGACTTGGCTCTGGAGTCCGTCCTCCATATTTCTTCATTCATCATCGTCTGTGAAGCCTTCCTCCGCATTACCCCTCACTTCAGCTTGTGGCTTAAGACCTTTGACGTGGAGCCGAAGATGATCGAGGGGCGTCAAGCAGAGTGCGGTGGGGCGGTTGTAAGCAGAAGGGCCGACGCTCCATGGCCCGAGGGCTCTTTCCAGGAGGAGTTCGGCTTGTGGCAGCAGGAGTGGTTCTACATAACCACTCCCAGGGGCAGCAGGCAGAAGCCGCCGCCCATCTTCTGCTCGGGCCCTCCACAGCGGCTGATGTCATGGGTCAGCTAAGGGCTCAACTGGGGTCCGTCAAAGGACGTACCCCTATTGCAGGGCCGGATTCGAGACCTCCAGGAGAGGGAGATCAATCTGGTCGTAGTGATGCAGGTTATGCTGATTCGGCGTCTCCTGCCCTGCAAGCGTCGCCCCCTCCATCTGTGGGAGTTCAATCCCGAGGGGCCGCGAGCTCTCCAACACTTCATGGGTACGACACCCGTGGAGATGTATAAATTGTTCTTCGGATCACAAGAGATGTGTCCGGAATTGACCGAGGATTCTGGCCTAAGCTGCAATCGCCCGGATACTCAGGTAAGTGGCCCTACGTCTGAACACACTGTTTGTTTACGCCTTCTCAAATTTGTGTTTTAACCCATCGTCTCTGGAATAGGAGTGGATAGCGCAAGCGAAACTGATATGGTGTTCGGCCCCCCTCCCGGAGACCGTGCCGGATCCCGTGCTGGTGAGGATGCTGAAGGTTGCGCCTTCAGAGGAAGGCGAAGGGGAGAACAGGGACACCACCGCCTCTACCAAGGAGGCTTTGGATAAAGGGGGAGTCGAGAATCCCTCCTTCCAAGGGGAGAAGAGGACCGCCTCCGAAAACCCGGAGGCCAAGGCCTCGAAGCGGGGGAAGAGATCTTCACCAGAGGGTCCTGCGTCCGGGGAGGCCCCGGCCGCACTATATCCCTTAAGGAATCAGCCCTCTAGCGAGCCGTAAGTATAAAAAGGGGGGGGGGTTCTATAATAAGAGACACCCCTATGTTTGCTTCTGAGGATAACCGAAGTTTTTACCTTGTAGTTCGGGTCTCCGTCCTTCTCAGATGAGCTCGTCTTCGGGGGACCTTCGTCCGGAGATGGTGGAGAGCGAGACGCCTCCATCTGCCGCACCATCAGGCGGGGCGGACGAACCTGAGGTGTCATCGCGGAGGGTATCCTCGAGTCTGGCGGGGCCGGAGAGTTCGGCACCGGCTGGTGTGCGGCCAGGGGAGCTGAAGGGTATGCTTGAGAGGGCGTCTATCTCAGAAGGTCACCGTACATTGATGAGTATGGTGATTGGAAGAATTTCGTCCGCCGAAGGCGGGTTGCATGATGCCGTCAGAAGCTTGCTGGCGGGGTTTGAGGTACGTAAAAATGACATACCTATTGACAGTTTTACACATAAAGTGCGCCCTGTGTAGATAGTAGCCCCTGGGACTCGGTAGGTTGTCGAGAGCGACAGCGTGCCGAGGATTAAAATCGCAGGTATTTATTTTCGCCTTTCCTATACAGGTGGCGGATAGTCTGATGGCCAGCCGGACTGATGGGGTTGCCGGACTAAAGCGGCAACTCGACGTTGCGGATGCGGACATCGCGCTGGTCAATAAGCGACTTGACGAGTCACAAGGTAGGTTTTTTCTCCGTGGTCACCTAGTAAGGGAGCCGAAGCCCACTCCTTACAACATGTGTGCTTAATGTAGATGGTGCCACTGCTGTGGAGAGCCTTCGGGTAGAACTTGCTCGAGCCAAGGAGCAGGCCAGAAGGAGTGATGCGGCTGCCTCGAGGGCTGCCGAAGAGCTAGAAGCCGAAAGGGCTGCTCACAGCCGAAGCAGGGAGGAGATGGCCGAAATGGCTGTGAAGTTGAAAGATGTTACCGACCGCAATGAGATTCTTGAAAAAGAACGCCGAGCGGAGCAAGAAGTCCTGGGGAAGGCCACCGCCGAAGCCAAGGATGCCCGTTCTGCGATGAGGGCTATTAAGGAGGAGCTGCGCCAGGCCGGAGATATTGTGGCTGGCAAGCCCTTTCTGCTGCGCAGGAGGTTTACGGATCCGAAGTACGCTCAGCTTGGCCAGCTGTGGGGTCCGGAGGATCCTTATATGGACTTAGTGGCGAGTGCGGCAGATGCTGTTGTGCACTTCCAAAGTCAAAAGGATCACGAGACGGAAGAGCTTTTTTGGTCTCAATTCCATAGTTCGGAGCGTTCACTTCCGCTGACCGATCGGTTGGCTGAGTGAGCTGAGCTGAATAGATTGTCCGGACTTGCCATGACGGATATCGTGGCTCATGTCTGGCCGGATAGGCCCAAGCCGAAGAGCTACTTTCTCTTATTGCATCAATTCCTTGGGGTGGTGCCGCATATCAAGGCGATGAAGCAGTCGGCCTATATAGAGGGTGCCCGAATGGCCCTCGCCCGTGTGAAGACATACTGGACGGAGATGGATGCCAGTGCTGTTGCGACCCAGGGTTCGGATGAGAGCCGGTTACCCGCCGAGCACTATTTTGGGGAAGTTCTGCGTGGTGCTCGTGTGAAGACATACTTTATGGTTTGTAAAACGATGTTTATAATATAAGCGCTTTTTGTACTTGTGCGTTCAAGTATTGAAATATCTCCTGTGCGGCCGTTAATGTACACTTGTGTATAACCTGAAAGATGGCAGTCTTCGGCTTCAGCCCCCACGCACATAGTGCGGGGGTGTTTGCGAAATAGCGCATTTTCACACTTAATCCAACGTCTTGGTCCTGTTAAGGAGGTGGTAGCGTAGCAAACGAGGCAACCGGACTATAATGCTTTATCACTTTCACTTAGCCATAGGAGTTCAAAGGTGGGGCTACGACATAGCCCCTAGGGGCACCGCGCTCTCCGTATTTGGGGCGCGTGTGTGCCTGACCAGGAAGCAGTCCTTCGTCAAAGCGGAGGAATTCTAAACATTCCAGAGGTCGATCGAGTGGTTGACCAGTCTCTCTCTACATCATGACAGTCGGTTTTCGGCTTTCTCTACTGAGGTTCTCACCCGGCCGAACCGGGGCACAATCGTAGTAGTTCTCCTGGTGCCGTGTTAGCCGATGATACGGAATGTAAGGCAGCAAAACACAGGAGCCGGGCAAACCCAACATTTGACCAAAGACATGATTCGGAGCTGATGCATATAAGACCTAACTCGAGACGCCGAACACTCCCTGAGGTGTTCGGTCTTTATGATGACGGGCATATCAATGCCCTAAGCCCCTAGTGTCCAGGTACACGCAAGGTCCTCTAACGCGGCCGATGCCAAAACGTCAGCCTCCTCTCTGGTTATGATGAGAAACCAGGGGATGTATAGCAACAAGAGACAGTAAAAAAGGTTTACGCAGGGTCTTAATCTGAAAAGAATCCTTGCAACGGGTCCCTACTGCACGTCTGCGCCTGTGTCTCCGTTGTATTATATCCTGGATGGGTGTAACACGCTGTTCATCTGTAAAAGAGAGGAACTTAGTTTGAAAAGTAATCGTGTCAAAAATGTATTTAAAACAAAGCATGAATAAAGTTGAGCTTTTATTGGCTCCTTATTGCTCATATGCACAGTCCCTTGTAAAGGGGTGTGCGGCTAGGGAGCCCCTAGCTTATTTATGCAGGACTCGTCTAGCCGTGTCCGGGGTCTTGAACGACATTTTAATGAGATGATGCCGCGTGGACCGGGCATTTTAAGTGTAAGAGACGCGTAGTGTGGTATTGCGTTAAAGCGGACAAAAGCTTCACGTCCCAATAGTGCTTGATGGCTACTTTTGAATGGGGCGACATGAAAGATTAGCTTTTCGCGTCGAAAGTTGCCAGGTGACCCGAACACAACTTCTAGTAGTAAGGAGCCCGTGCACTTGGCGTAAGGGCCTGGCGTCACTCCTTTGAAGGAAGTGCGGCTATGGTGAATTTTAGTACGGTCTATCCCCAACTTGCGGATTGTGTCCGGATATATCAGGTTTAAATCACTGCCGCCATCCATTAGGACTTGTGTAAATTGTAGTCCGTCGATTATAGGATCCAATATTAGTGCAGTCCATCCTGCGTTTCGAATACTTCTGGAATAGTCCAGGTGGTCGAAAGTAATTGGTTTTGACATCCAATCTCGAAGTTCCGCTGGGGTGGACCGTGCGACACCTACTTTGGCGGGTGCCGCACTATTGTTCCGTATTATCGCATGAAGTGAGTTTACTGTTTTGACTTCTTGTGGGAAAGTCTTTTGTTTTCCGGCGCTCTGCTGGTGGGGTTCGTCATCATCCTCGCTTGGCGCATCGAGCCCCTTGTGTTCGGCGTTGAGTCGGCCGGACTGTTTGAAAACCCAACAATCCCGGTGGGTGTGGTTTGCAGGCTTCCCGGAAGTACTGTGGATTTGACATATCCGATCCAAAATTTTGTTGAGGTTGGATAGCTCGTCGATGCTGTCCTTAAGAGGCAGTGTTTTATTGTTCGGCCGCGAGCTTTTGAATCCGGCGTTGACCGCCGTGTTCTTTGGGCTTTTTTTCTTTATTTCGGCACTGGTCCTTTCTGCGCCGTGATTTTCCGTTTCCATCTCTTATCTCGGATGTACTCGGGTCGCTGGTGCTGCATCTTGCTAGCCAGCTGTCTTGCCCCGCGCAAAAGCGGGTCATGAGGCTTGTTAGCGCGGCCATTGTTCTTGGCTTCTCTTGGCCGAGGTGTCTGGCGAGCCATTCGTCTCGGACGTTATGTTTAAAAGCTGCTAAAGCTTCGGCGTCCGGACAATCGACTATTTGGTTCTTTTTGGTAAGGAACCTGTTCCAGAATTTGCGCGCTGACTCTCCGGGCTGTTGAGTTATGTGACTTAAATCGTCTGCATCCGGAGGGCGGACATAAGTCCCCTGAAAATTTGCTCTAAACGCGTCTGCCGGTGTCAAAACCGGCGGATCTCGGGTAGGGGATCCCGAACTGTGCGTCTAGGCGGATGGTAACAGGAGACAAGGGACACGATGTTTTACCCAGGTTCGGGCCCTCTTGATGGAGGAAAAACCCTACGTCCTTCTTGATTAATATTGATGATATGGGTAGTACAAGAGTGGATCTACCACGAGATCAAGGAGGCTAAACCCTAAAGCTAGCCTATGGTATGATTGTTGTAATGTATGTGGTGTCCTACGGACTACAGCCCTCCAGTTTATATAGACACCGGAGAAGGCTAGGGTTACACTGAGTCGGTTACAATGGTAGGAGATCTACATATCTGTATCGCCAAGCTTGCCTTCCACGCCAAGGAAAGTCCCATCCGGACACGGGACGGAGTCTTCAATCTTGTATATTCGTAGTCTTGGAGTCCGGCGGACGATGATAGTCCGGCTGTCCGGACACCCCCTAGTCCAGGACTCCCTCAGTAGCCCCTGAACCAGGCTTCAATGACGATAAGTCCGGCGCACATAATGTTCGGCATTGCAAGGCAGTTTCCTCCCTTGAATAATCCAGAGAAGATCATGAACACCAGGATAGTGTCCGGCTCTGCAAAATAAATTCCACGTTCCACCATAGAGAGAATAAAATGTACACAAGTCCGATCTGCTGACGTATTATACGGCATGACATCACACCGCCACCAAGCCTTTATTTGAATCGTTTTTTATTATACCACCTCAGGACGTTTAGCGAAGCGGTTTCCTTGGCACATCCTGTCGAAGCAGAGATCGTGTTCCCCTTATTCCGGGATTCTCATCAATACGGACGTGGGTAACCCAACCGCGCCATTGATGGTGGCGCCTGGGAGATAAGCGAGTTTTACCAGGCCGGTGGGGGACGCATAGTCTTCGTCTGCCTATATAAGGGATAAGGATTCACCTTTTCACCTACGCCTTCTTCCTCCTTTGCTTATCCATCTCTGCGCACTCAAGCTCCAACGCCCAAGCTCGCGCATCTCGCCTCGACCTTCTCCGACCATGTCTGGAGCGGGAGGCAAATGGTTGGCCTCCACCGTTAAGGAGGAGCACATCACCAAGCTGCGCAGCGCCGGATACCGGCGACATCGCGCATCGGCTGCCCGACAAGGGGCAGCTCATCCCTACCCCCGGGCCCCATGAGAGGGTTGTTTTCCTCCCCCACTTCCTCCGCGGACTGGGCTTTCCACTTCACCCTTTCGTCCGGGGGCTCATGTTCTACTACGGCCTGGATTTTCACGATCTGGCGCCGAACTTCATCCTCAACATCTCGGCGTTTATCGTCGTGTGTGAGGCCTTCCTCTGCATCCGGCCCCACTTCGGCCTTTGGCTCAAGACCTTCTACGTCAAGCCGAAGGTTGTGAAGTGCATGCAAGCGGAATGCGGAGGCGCCATGTTGGGCAAGATGCCCAACGTCCTTTGGCTCGAAGGGGCCTTCGTGGACTCCGTTAAGGGGTGGCAATCAGGGTGGTTCTACATCACCGAGCCGCGCGAACCCACGTGGGTGGCGGCCCCCGAGTTCAGATCTGGCATCCCCATGCAGCTCACCTCCTGGAAAGAGAAGGGCTTGTTGTGGGGTAATCCGAAGGAGCTGACGGGACTCCGAGCCTGTATCCAGAAGCTGGTGAACAATAAGCTCAGGCTCGTCGACGTGGTCCAAGTCATGCTCATCCGCCGGATTCTCCCATGCCAAGAACGGGCATTCAATCTGTGGGAGTTCAATCCGGAACAGCACCCGGCGCTAAGCGGGCTCTTAGACACGACGTACGAAGGCGCCTGGAGGGTGCTGTTTAAGGGCGCCGAAGCCCCTGCATCCGCGACGGAAGATCGCGGATTTTGCTCGCAGCATCCAGCTGACGAGGTAAGTGATTCAACCCCTTTACGGGACACTTGTGGTAAATAGATTGATTCTAAGAGGGTTTCAATCTCTCTTTTCCTTTGCCAGGAATGGATGGAGAAGGCCGAGCAGCTCATCTGTCCGGCTCCCATGCCAGAAGACCCAGTGAACGCCCGTCTAGAGGGGCTGCTGGTTCCGGCACCGCACGTGGTGCCGAAGAAGAAGGCCAAGAAGGTGGCCACGGGGACTCGAAAGAGTTCCCGTAATTAGGTGTCCGACGATGAGGCGGAATCCTCCCCCGAGGATGATGAGGAGGAAGAAGACTCTCTCCCGGAGGAGGGAGAGAGGAAGAGGAAAGCTTCCCCAACAGGGGAGGCCGAAGGGTCCAAGAGGGGAAGAACTATTCCCCCGGACAGCTCTGCCAACATCGACGTTGGCGAGGAGGAGTGGCCTTCAAGGGCCAGGCCTCCGGCGAGATCGTAAGTATCCGGATCCCTGACATGCAATTTTTTTCGTGTCACATAGTGTCCTACTAATGCCGCATACTGTCCGCAGTCCGGCCGATGATGATCTCCCCGCTTCATCGAGCGGGTCGTTGGCTCCGTCGGATGTGGATTCACTTCCGACTGCCTCCACCCCCCGCGCCGACGAGGACGCCGAGGTGGGATCCCAGAGAGGGACCCATCAGGAGGAGGCTCCGGAGGCGCCGCCAGGCAGCCTCCCGGACTTTGCGCCGGACTCTACGTCGGAACCTGCAATGGTTCCGGAGTCTGGCAGGCGGCCCCTTCGAAAGAAGGTCAAGACCGTGACGCCGGCGGCCTCCGTCCAACCGGAGGCGCCGAACAACTTGCTGGAGGCGCTCAAAGGCGCTTCCATCGAGGAAGAACACCGCACTATCATGAGTGCGGTGATTCAGAAGGTTCAGCTCGCTAAGAGTGGGCTGACCGAAGCCTGCAGCAGCCTTCTAACAGGCTTTGAGGTAAGAAGTTATAATTATGTAACATAATACCGCATAGACAGTAGCCCCTGATGCTCAGTTCGGTGTTCGGAAAGAAAAGCCGGACTGAGGATCTAAGAAGATATACACAGGGTTGCTTTAAATATGTCAATATGAATTTGCAGGCTGCGCTGCTGACCTCTGCCGCACTGACTGCGGAGGTCGGTGCATTGAAGCAGGATCTCGAGTGGTCCGAGCGAGAGCTCGGCCATGCCAAGAAGCAGCTCGAGGACAAAGAAGGTGAGTAACACCACTTTGAATAGTTACCTTACAGAAAAGGATTTTGGTTGCAATAAAATTAACAAGGATAGTATGGGTATCGCAGGGGCCACGAACGAGGTGGCTGCCCCGAAGGAGGCTGTGTCCACGGCCGAACGCAGTGCGGCCGCGGAACGGGCAGAGTGAGAAAAGCAGGAGGCACAGGTGGCGGAAGTACAGCAAGAGCTCCAGGCTCTCATGGAGAAGCATGAGAGCTTGGAGCGTGACTCCAAGACTCGAGAGTCCGAGCTTGCCTCGGCTCTCGAAAGTGCCAAGTCCGCCAAGGCCGAGGCCCATAAGGCCCTTCAAGAGGTTGAAGATTTAAAGAAGATAGCGGCGGGTAAGGCATTTTTCATGCAAAGCAAGCATGTTAATGTAAACTACCTGACACTTACCCGCATTCGAAGCTCTCCAGGGGCGTTTGCAGATCTGCCGCGCAGTGTGTCCGATGCCGCCGCATTCTATCATGGCGAGGAGGGAAGCTCAACGGAGGTCTTATGGAATCAGTACGCTGAGGCCGGCCATCCGGTGCCTCCAAGCGACCAGTTGAAGCAGCTGGTCGAACTCCACAAGGTAGCTGAGGAGGCCATGAAGGGCCTTATAGTCCGGCTGTGGCCTGGACAGGCCATGCCTGGGAGCTACTTCGGCCTCGTGCGGCGGCTGGTGGATGCGTGCCCCTGGGTGGAGGTCATCAAGCGCTCCGCCTGTATTGAAGGTGCTCGTCGGGCCCTTGCCCGCACAAAGGTGCATTGGGGCAGGCTGGATGCGGAGAAGCTTCTCACTGACCCACCGCCACCGGGCAAGGAGTATCGCACGCCCGAAATGTATTATAAAACTGTCCTGAAGGGCGCCCGCAATATTGCGAATGAATGCCCTAGAGATGTAATTTTTGAGTAAACTTGCTATGTATTAATCTGTGCGCTGAAAACTTTGTTCATATGCGCCTTAAGCAACGCTTGTTTAATTTAAAATATTACCTTCTGTGTGGCCGTTTATAAAATCTGAGAGATGGCAAGTCGTTGGCTTCAGCCCCCGAGCCGCGAGTGCTCGGGTGTTCGGGATAAACTTGAGCACTCTTTTTCCCATTTTTGGGTCCATCTAGGGAGGCGCTCAACACAACGAACAAGGCAACCGGACTTATAATGCTTGAACACTCTCACTTAGCCATAGAATTCTATAATTTTAAATTTCGGCGAAGCCCCTGGTATTCGGAAGACTGAATCCGGGGCTCTATCCATGCCTTCGTCGGACATTATCCGGAACTTCGCTCGAAGCGGCGTGATTCTTTAAGGACCCGAAAAGACCTCTCGAACAGCGACCAGTCTCTCGCCTTATCATGCCGGTCAGTTTTAGCTTTCTCCACTGAGGCGCTCGCCCGGCTCAACCGGGGCGCAATCGCAGTGGTTCTCCCAGTGCCACCTTAGCCGACAGAATGGAATGTAAGGCACCAAAACGTGGGAGCCGGGGAAACCCAACTATTGACCCAAGACATGATTCGGAGCCGATTCATATAATGCTATAAGTTCGGGGTGCCGCACTTATGAAAGTGTTCAGACTTATCACACCATAATGTGGGGAACATAAGCCCCTGGTGTATTAGACCGTACCAAAATATACGGGTGCAAGATGTCATGTAATGAACATATATATATATATATAAAGTAATGTAATTGCAATCGAAGAGTGCTGCATTATTTATTAAAGGAAGTCTGCTATGTGCGGACTGATACAAATAGTGCGGTAAGCAAGGGATTTGGACTAATTAAACATGTCCCCCTCCAGGGATGAGCTGTGGACTTGGTGTATATAATCGAATTTAATGCTCGTAATTGAGTGTTCGTTGCAGCCTTCTTTCTTTCCTGGCTGTTGCATCGTGAGTTCGGCAGGTTCACCGCCGGACAGGGCCTCTGGTTAACGGAGTCCTGTGTATACAAAGAAGGAAAATAATAATAATAAAAAAAGAGGGGGGCACACTTGCGAGCCCCTGGTGTGGTCGAGCCGCACTCTGGGTCCATTTTGATCGTGCCCCTTCCCCTGCGCCCATGGTATCTCCAGAGCGTAATGATGTACGCGGAGGGTTGTTCTTGCAATCATGCGAGGGCGGGGGTTAGGGCCGCATTGCTATGCGTGCTCTGATCGTGCCAGGTGGTCTTGGTTGGTATTGCTGTATCCGGCCGTTTAACGGCCGGACTCGAAAATTGCCTTAAAAGGCTGCTCTGTACTTCTGCCGCGAGAGCCGCTGTATGTTCCTCTGTTCGGAGGGAGCATTCCGTATTTCCGTTGATCGTGATAACTCCACGAGGGCATGGCATCTTGAGCTTGAGGTATGCATAATGTGGCACCGCGTTGAACTTTGCAAACGCCGTTCGTCCGAGCAGAGCGTGATAGCCGCTGCGAAATGGGACTATGTCGAAGATTAAATCCTCGCTCCGGAAATTATCCGGGGATCCGAAGACCACTTCCAGTGTGACTGAGCCTGTACAATTGGCTTCCACACATGGTATGACACCTTTAAAGGTTGTCTTTGTAGGTTTAATCCTTGAGGGGTCTATGCCCATCTTGCATGCTGTATCCTGATAAAGCAGGTTCAGGCTACTACCGCCGTCCATCAGGACTCTCGTGAGGTGAAATCCATCGATGATTGGGTCTAAAACCAATGCGGCGAATCCGCCATGGCGTATGCTGGTCGGATGGTCTCTTCGATCGAAAGTGATCGGACAAGAGGACCATGCATTGAACTTCGGGGCGACTGGCTCCATCACATAGACGTCCCTTAGTGCGCGCTTCCTCTCCCTCTTGGGTATATGGGTTGCGTAAATCATGTTCACCGTCCGCACTTGTGGGGTAAAACCCTTCTGTCCTCTATTGTTCGGCGGTCGGGTCTCTTCCTCGTCGTCGCTGTTTAGACCCTTGTCATTGTTTTCGGCAATTAACTTGCCTGCCTGCTTGAACACCCAGCAATCTCTGTTGGTGTGATTAGCTGGCTTTTCAGGGGTGCCATGTATCTGGCATAAGCGGTCGAGTATTCGCTCCAAATTGGACGGACCCGGGGTGGTTCTTTTGAATGGCTTCTTTCGTTAACCGGGTTTAGAGCCTCGGAATCCGGCGTTGACTGTCGTATCCTCCTTGTCGTCGCCATTAATGCGGCGTTTATTTTTGCTTCGACGTGATCTGCCATTGTTGTCCTTATTATCCGGACTGCCAGAATTTTTACTGCGGTTGTTGCTGCGAGCTAGCCAGCTATCCTCTCCCGCACAAAAGCGGGTCATTAATGATGTGAGGGCTGCCATGGATTTCGGCTTTTCCTGTCCTAGGTGCCGGGCTAGCCACTCGTCGCGGATGTTATGTTTGAAGGCTGCGAGGGCCTCTGCATCCGGACAGTCGACGATTTGGTTTTTCTTTGTCAAGAACCGTGTCCAGAATTGTCTGGCCGATTCGTCTGGCTGCTGAATTATGTGGCTGAGGTCATCGGCGTCTGGTGGCCGCACATATGTGCCCTGGAAGTTATCGAGGAATGCGGCTTCCAGGTCTTCCCAACACCCAATTGACTCTGTGGGCAAGCTGTTAAGCCAATGCCGAGCTGGTCCTTTAAGCTTGAGTGGGAGATACTTGATGGCATGGAGATCGTCACCGCGGGCCATATGGATGTGAAGAAGATAATCTTCGATCCAAACCGCGGGGTCTGTTGTGCCATCGTAGGATTCGATGTTTACGGGTTTAAACCCTTAAGGGATTTGATGATCCATTACTTCGTTAGTGAAGCATAGCGGGTGTGCGGCGCCTCTGTATTGAGCAATATCACGACGCAGCTCGAGAGAGCATTGTCTGCTGTGTTCGGCCCGGCCGGGGTTATTGTATCCGGCGCGACGGTATTCGTCGCGGGTCGTGGGGCGCCCTCGTGATCCGTAGATGGATCTGGATTGCCTTGCTTTGTCCTCCAATATGTCTCGCAAGTCCGGCGCATTCCCTTTTGGCTTCGTACTTTTGGAGCGATGCCAGGGTACGGTCTTGGTTGAGGGCCTGGATGCCTCTCTGTCGCGACCACGTGGTGGTCGGTCTGCCATATCGTGCACTGGTGATGAAGGTATGTATGCTTCCTCCTTTAGTCGGCGGAGTAACTTGCGTCTTGGGTAACTTTTGGAGGGGCGTTCAAGTTTATACTCTTCGGCCGCGAGGACCTCGGTCCATCGATCGGCCAGCAGGTCTTGATCAGCTTGAAGCTGCTGCTGCTTTTTCTTTAGGCTATTTGCCGTGGCGATAAGCCGGCGTTTAAAATGCTCTTGTTCGACGGGATCCTCGGGCACGACGAATTCATCGTCGTTGAGGCTTGCCTCGTCTTTGGAGGGAGGTATATAGTTATAATCCTCGACCTCTTCGTCTGCCGCCCTCTCGTGAGGGCTTGCTTCTACATCCTCCTGCGCTGAGTCTTGCTGGAGGGGATTATCTTCGGCACTCTCTGGGGTATTATTATCTCCTGTGCCGGAATCTCCATTCTTGCTGTGGCGGGATTTAGAGCGGCGCCGTTGACGCCCGCGCTTGGGCTGTTTCTTTAAGGAATCTGCCTCCGCTGCTTCTTCGCCGTCCCCGTCTTTTGGGGTGTCCACCATGTATATGTCGTATGACGAGGTGGTCTTCCAGTGCCCTGTAGGCGCTGGTTCCTGTTCATCTCCGGCATCGTCGTCCATTGCGTCGATGTCTTCGGATCCGTAGTCTAGCATGTCGGTAAGATCGACGACAGTGGCTACAACGTGGGTGGTGGGTGGGCTCTGAATTTCTTCGTCGTCCGTATCCCAACCATCCTGGCCATAATCCGGCCAGGACTCTCCGGATAGCGAGAGATGCTTTAGCGAATTTAGGATGTCGCCAAAGGGCGAGTGTTGGAAGATGTCCGTGGCGGTGAATTCCATAACCGGCGCCCAATCAGATTCGATTGGCAGGGGCACGGGAGGTTCGGAGTCCGGCAAGGAGTCCGACACCTTGGAGTCACGAGCTTCGCGAGGGACAAGGGTGGTGTTCGGCTCCATCGCCGTGGGCGTTGGAGCCCCCGAGGCGGTGTCCAACCACCGGTCATCGATCTGGGCGATCGACTCCGGTCTAAGGGCTGGAGCGGATTCTTGTGCGGCCACCAAGGCACTGTTCGGCGGCAGAGCTAGATCGTGCCCATTGTAACAGTGCGGCGCGCTTGGCTGTGGCTCGAGCCCGTCGAAGATCAAGTCTCCGCGGACGTCGGCCGTGAAGTTTAGGCTTCCGAATCTGACCTGATGGCCAGGGGCGTAGCTTTCTATCTGCTCCAGATGGCCAAGTGAATTAGCCCGCAGTGCGAAGCCGCCGAATACGAAGATCTGTCCGGGAAGAAAAGTCTCACCCTGGACAGCGTTGTTGGTTGAAGATGCCATTGAGCCTATCGGTGACGACACAGAGGAACTCTCAATGAAAGCACCAATGTCGGTGTCAAAACCGGCGGATCTCGGGTAGGGGGTCCCGAACTGTGCGTCTAGGCGGATGGTAACAGGAGACAAGGGACACGATGTTTTACCCAGGTTCGGGCCCTCTTGATGGAGGTAAAACCCTACGTCCTGCTTGATTAATATTGATGATATGGGTAGTACAAGAGTGGATCTACCACGAGATCAAGGAGGCTAAACCCTAAAGCTATCCTATGGTATGATTGTTGTAATTTATGTTGTGTCCTACGGACTACAGCCCTCCGGTTTATATAGACACCGGAGAAGGCTAGGGTTACACAGAGTCTGTTACAATGGTAGGAGATCTATATATCCGTATCACCAAGCTTGCCTTCCATGCCAAGGAAAGTCCCATCCGGACACGGGACGGAGTCTTCAATCTTGTATCTTCGTAGTCTTGGAGTCCGGCGGACGATGATAGTCCGGCTGTCCGGACACCCCCTAGTCCAGGACTCCCTCAGCGTCCTTGAGCTCTTCCCAACTTCCAATGGTATTTTCTGGGAGGATTTTGAGCCAATGCCGAGCTGGCCCTTTGAGCTTGAGTGGTAGATATTTTATGGCGTGGAGATCATCTCCTCTTGCCATGTGTATGTGCAGGATGTAATCCTTAATCCAGACTCCGGGGTCAGTTGTTCCGTCGTATGCCTCTATGTTTACGGGCTTGAACCCCGCTAGGAATTCGTGATCCAGCACCTCATCGGTGAAACATAGCGGGTGTGCGGCGCCCCTGTATTTAGGTGTGCCGCTATCTTCAAACACTCGGCGTGTTGTGTTACTTCCTGGGGCCCTCTTCTATGGCCCATAAATGGATCTGACCGGGCCATCCATTTTGCGAGGGTCTTTATGCGTGTCATGTGCCGGCTTATGTGCGGCGCCGCTTGCCGCTTTTGTCCTGTCATCTGGTCGCCTATCCGGCCAGGCGGCCTCTTTGCTTTTTGGTTGTGGGGGCTCTACGGCCTCCTCGTCGAATTCTGGCAGCAGCTTGCGCTTCGGGTAGCTCTTTGTTTGGTGGCTATTGCCATATTTGTCCATGGTCTTGAGTACTTTGCTCCATCTCATTCTGAGTATGTCTTCCGCTGTTTTGAGCTTCCGTTTCTCCTTCTTCAAACTTCTTGCAGTGGCGACGCGCCTTTTTGGAAGGTTCTTGTGCTCCGGTGGTGTGTCCGGCGTGAGATTGTCTGGACTGTTGTTTTCGCCGGGGATGGATTGATTATCCGATTCATCCTGCTCGGATGGTTGCTTGGTTGCATGTTCGTCGCCCACTGGTTTGCTCTGCTCTATGGCTGGGTCATTATGGGTGCTGTTGTTATCGAGGCGGGACTTGGGGAGGCGCTTGCGTCGCCGTTTTGGTTGTTTTTCGGGGGAATTATCCTTCACCGTGTCCCGTTGCTCCTCGTTATCGCTCCCTTTTTTGGTGTCCACCATATATACATCATGAGTTGAGGTGGGCTTCCAGTGCTCAGTAGGCGCTGGTTATTGATCGTCTCCGGCATCGTCGTCCATACCGCCGATGTCTTCAGAGTCGTAGTCTAGCATGTCGGTTAGATCGTCGACAGTGGCTACAAAGTGGGTGGTGGGTGGGCTTTGAATTTCTTCATCGTCCGAGTCCCAACCATCCTGACCTCAGTCCGGCCAGGGCTCTCCTGATAACGAGAGATACTTTAGCGAATTCAGGACGTCGCCAAAGGGTGAGTGCTGAAAGATGTCCACAACGGTGAACTCCATGATCGGCGCCCAATCGGATTCGATTGGCAGGGGCGCCGGAGGTTCGGAGTCCGGCAAGGAGTCCGGCACCTCGGAGTCACAAGCTTTGCAAGGGACAAGGTCAGTATTCGGCTCCATCGCCATAGAAGTTGCAGCCCCTGAGGCGGTGTCCAGACACCTGTCCTCGATCTGCGCAGTCGGCTCCGAACTACGGGTCAGAGCGGACTCGTGTGCGGCCTCCAGGGTACTATCTGGAAGCAGAGCTAAGTCATGCCCTTCGTGACAGTGAGGCACGCTCGGCTATGGCTCGAATCCATCGAAGATCAAGTCTTCGCAAATGTCAGCCATGAAGGTTAGGCTTCCAAACCTAACCTGATGGCTAGGGGCGTAGCTTTCGATCTGCTCCAGATGGCCAAGTGAATTGGCCCGCAGTGCAAAGCCGCCAAACACGAAGATCTGTTCGGGGAGAAAAGTCTCACCCTGGACGGCGTTGTTGTTGATTGAAGAAGCCATCAAGCCTATCAGTGACGACACAGAGGAACTCTCAATGAAAGCACCAATGTCAGTGTCAAAACTGGCGGATCTCGGGTAGGGGGTCCCGAACTGTGCGTCTAGGCGGATGGTAACAGGAGACAAGGGACACGATGTTTTTACCCAGGTTCGGACCCTCTCGATGGAGGTAAAACCCTACTCCTGCTTGATTGATATTGATGATATGGGTAGTACAAGAGTGGATCTACCACGAGATCAAGGAGGCTAAACCCTAGAAGCTAGCCTATGGTATGATTGTTGTAATGGTTGTTCGTCCTACGGACTAAAACCCTCCGGTTTATATAGACACCGGAGAGGGCTATGGTTACACAGAGTCGGTTACAATGGTAGGAGATCTACATATCTGTATCGCCAAGCTTGCCTTCCACGCCAAGGAAAGTCATATCCGGACACGGGACGAAGTCTTCAATCTTGTATCTTCATAGTCTTGGAGTCCGGCCGATGATGATAGTGCGGCCATCCGGACAGCCCCTAGTCCAGGACTCCCTCAGTTGTGATAATTATACAGAGCCAGATATAGTAATTTTATGAAGAGAAAGATGATGTATTGTATTCAAGGAGAGGAACCTGCCTTGCAATGCCGAAGACAATTCGCGTGCCGAACACATCGTCATTAAAGACTAGTTCAGGGGCTACTGAGGGAGTCCTGGACTAAGGGGTCCTCGGGCATCTGGTCTATTCAATATGGGGCGGACTGATGGGCTGTCAAGATAAAGGAAGAAGATCACCTCTCGTGTCCGGTTAGGACTCCTGTACGGGTGAACGGCAAGATTAAGTGTCCGGATATACTGTTTCCTTTCTCTGTAAACTAACTCTGTACAACCCTAGGCCCCTCTGGTATCTATATAAACCAAAGGGCTTAGACAGGGGAGAGGATCATAACATTGATAGGCTAGACAAACTAGGGTTTAGCCATTACGATCTCGAGGTAGATCAACTCTTGTAACCCCTATACTCATGGAATACAATCAAGCAGGATGTAGGGTTTTACCTCCATTAAGAGGGCCCGAACCTAGGTAAACATTGTGTCCCTCTATCCACTGTTACCATTGATCCTCATACATATAGCTTGGGCCCTGTTGGTGTCAAAACCGGCAGATCTTGGGTAGGGGGCCCAAGCTGTGCATCTGAGGATCAAAGGTAACTATGGAGAAGGGACACAGTGTTTACCCAGGTTTGTGCCCTCTTAATGGAGGTAAAACCCTACTCCTGCTTGATTATCTTCGAGGGTATAGGCGTTACAAGAGTTGGTCTACCTTGAGATCGATTCGGCTAACCCTAGATAGCCACTAGTGTAGCATGCTGCTAATAAGACACTACGATCAGAGACCCTTCGAGAAACTGTGTGTGATGCAATAATCGCAAATGGTGGTGTCAGAGGACCATCAAAAATGTCCAAAACGTTTGCGATGACGGATGGATCAAACATGGTTCAGATTTTAGCTGCATGTGTGATGCAGGGCATACGGTTCAGTTCAATTAACTGTTTGCAATGAGCAGTAACAAAAGAAACGGGCAGCCAGATGAAGGCGTGTGCGATACACAGCATACGGTTCACTAGGATGAACTATTTGTGATTAGGCAACACAAAAGAAACAGTCAGCCATATCATGGTGTGTGCGATATACAGCATGCGGTTCACTCGGATGAACTGTTTGTGTTGAGACAAGAGAACATAAACGGTTCAATATAAAAAGATGTGTGTGGTACGCGGCAAACAGGTCTATAATCTGAAATGTGTGCGAAGACCGATAATAACACAGACGATTGCTGCTAATAAGACGTGTGTGTTGTGCGATGGGATTGCATACAGAATAACAACATATATATATATATATATATATATATATATATATATATTACATGCATGATTAACCAAATTAAACATCCAATTACATAGGTGCCTACTACAACCATGGCATTTGCACACACCAAATTAAACTATTACATGCATAATTTCATAGGTGGCTACTACACAAATGACACTTCCACACACCAATAAAGTAAACTATATATTACATGCATGATTAACTAGCATAAACGATCATCTGATCATCATCTACTTCTTGTGATGCGTGCTCTACTTGTGGCTCGATTCGGCCTTGTCGATTTGGGTAACGAGGCACTTCCTCGTGTCAACGATCCGCTTGTGCATCTCATAGCATGTGTACACGCTCTTGGCCCCGAACCTGAGGTGAGGTTCATCCAGTCACCGCATCCAGGCCCTGTGCCAGGATACGGGATTTGTTCTGTGGACATCCTGCTTCATCTTTTTGTAGTAGGGGTCGATGATGGCCAAGGCGACTTCGACCAGGGAGTCCTTCTTTGTGCTGCCCCAGACCCTATAGCGGTCATGGATTTCGATAAGGTTCTCGCAGGCCAAGCCCGTAACACTGAGCGCTTTTACATCGTCGGTGGTTTCCACCGTGGAGAACTTGTAGGCGGTGCTGTTGGAAAACCTGTTGAAACGGTCGCAAGGCTCTCTCGCCATGCAGTAGTGGTAGATGAGACATGATGGCGCACACACAACTAGGCGACAGCAACCTTCTGATCTATGCCGGGACTACCGGAGGTGTACTGGAGGTCGATGCCGACCGCCTTGTGTAGGACCTTGAGAAGATGTGTCTAGAGGGGGTGTGATTAGACACTTAGTACCAAAGTTGCAGTTTTTAAGATTCTTTGAGTTTAAGTGGAGTTTAGGCACAATTTCAACATTCACAATACATATCAAGTAAGCATGCAAAGAGTATATGTGCAGCGGAAAGTAAAGCATGCAATTTGCAAGAATGTAAAGGGAAGGGTTTGGAGGATTCAAACGCAATTGGAGACACGGATGTTTTTGGCGTGGTTCCGATAGGTGGTGCTATAGTACATCCACGTTGATGGAGACTTCAACCCACGAAGGGTAACGGTTGCGCGAGTCCATGGAGGGCTCCACCCATGAAGGGTCCACAAAGAAGCAACCTTGTCTATCCCACCATGGCCGTCGCCCACGAAGGACTTGCCTCACTAGCGGTAGATCTTCACGAAGTAGGCGATCTCCTTGCCCTTACAAACTCCTTGGTTCAACTCCACAATCTTGTCGGAGGCTCCCAAGTGACACCTAGCCAATCTAGGAGACACCACTCTCCAAGAAGTAACAAATGGTGCGTTGATGATGAACTCCTTGCTCTTGTGCTTCAAATGATAGTCTCCCCAAAACTCAACTCTCTCTCATAGGTTTTGGATCTGGTGGAAAGAAGATTTGAGTGGAAAGCAACTTGGGGAAGGCTAGAGATCAAGATTCATATGGTAGGAATGGAATATCTTGGCCTCAACACATGAGTAGGTAGTTCTCTCTCAGAAAATGTATGCTGGAAGTGTAGGTTCAGTTTGATGGCTCTCTCCACGAATGAAGAGGAGGTGGAGGGGTATATATAGCCTCCACACAAAATCTAACCGTTACACACAATCTACCAAACTCGGTGGGACTGAATCGTTAAACTCGGTCAGACCGATTTAGCAAATAATGTGACCGTTAGGTTTTTTGGTGGGACCGAAATGCAACTCGGTGAGACCGATTCGGTTAGGGTTAGGGCATAACGTAATCTCGGTAAGACCGATTACACAAACTCGGTGAGACCGATTCGGTTAGGGTTAGGGCATAATGTAATCTCGGTAAGACCGATTACACAAACTCGGTGAGACCGATTTTGGTAATAAGCTTTCCAGAGAGTTGGTCAGGCAAACTCAGTTTGACCGATTACACAAACTCGGTGGGACCGATTTTGGTAATGAGTCAACAGGAAGTTTGCATTGTAATCTCGGTAGTACCGATTGCTCAAACTCGGTGAGACCGATTTTGATAATGGACATACACAGAGAGATGGCAATCCCATCTCGGTGAGACGGAGATCCCTATCGGTAAGACCGATTTGCTTAGGGTTTGTGGCAGTGGCTATGACTTTTGGAATCGGTGGCGCCGGATAGGAAGAATCGGTGTGACCGATTTTGGCTTTGGGTTTAGGTCATTTGTGGGAGTGGGAAAGTAGCTGAGGGTTTTGGAGCATATCACTAAGCACATGAAGCAAGAGGCTCATTAAGCAACACCTCATCTCTTCTTGATAGTATTGGCTTTTCCTATAGACTCAATGTGGTCTTAAACCACTAAAATGTAAAATGAAGAGTCTTGAGCTTGAAGCTTGAGCCAATCCTTTGTCCTTAGAATCTTGAAGGAGTTCCCACATCCTTTAGTCCATGCCACTCCATTGTTGAACTTACCTGAAACATACTAGATAAAAGTGTTAGTCCAACAAGAGATATGTTGACATTAATTACCAAAACCACCTAGGGAGCACTTGTGCTTTCAATCTCCCCCTTTTTGGTAATTGATGACAACATACATCAAAGCTTTAGATAAAGATATAAAGAGTAGCAAGTGAAGCTTTGGAAGGACATGTAACAAACATAGGCTCCCCCTACATGTATGCAGTCATGTGAATATTGAATATAGAGGCAAATGAGAGCATAACCATGATAGAGCAGGCAATGTGTTACATGTATCTTGGCCATATGCATCAGAGCAAAGAACGTTAAAGAGAATACCTTCATGCTCATGAGTCCTTCTTGCAAACAGTATGTACATCAGCAAGAATTCCTCATACACACGATTGTGATGCATATACTTACCTTGTGGTCTTGAGTTGGCTTGGGATGGGATGAACCTGCGTAAATAAGGTTAGATAAAACATATACATCTACTAGCCAGAGCAAACAGAAGAAACCACAAGAATACCAAGACTGGGATGACATGTAGAGAGTGAGTTCTAAGTACCACATTGGATTAGACATGTCCCCAAGAGTAAAGATATGCAATGAATTTAAATGATTTCTTTCCCTTAGATGTCTTGCTCCCTTTGAATCTAACATGGGATACTGGGAGAAGATAGGGAACAGAAAATCAGAGCTAAAAAATATGAATGATGATCAGAGCTGATGCGTGCTAATGCAAATAAGCACAACAGATCATATGAACATGTCTCTCCCCTCAAGAAGACATGTGGGCATCTCTCCTCTTGAACACCAAGCATCTGGGATCCTTGAGAAATACTTTCTACTTAAGTATTCTCTCTCCCTGGAGATCTCTCTCTCCTTTTGAGGGTCTCTCCCCCTAGAAGGTCTCTCTCTCCCCCTTTTGGAGATGATATCTCTCTCCCCCTTAAGAGGGTGATAAACTCTTTCTTCTTTGATGTGATCTCTTTCTAAATGATAAGCTTTGATGTTCTCTCTCTCCCCCTTTGACATCAATTTTCAAGAAGGTTTTTCTGGATTCTGTCTAATGGGTTTGGTCCTTGAGACACAGCACAAAGCAATGATAAAAATGTGATGCTTGTAGAGGACAAGATTCATTGAGTGGAGCTGGATCAAAAGAATCATGGAATATGTGGCAACCTGTTTTTCCTGTTATGAAACCGGTGGCACCGAGTGGTATGCTTCGGTTGGACCGAAAGGATTCGGTTGGGCCAAGAATAACAAATCGGTGAAACCGAGTTCATCGCAGAGAAAACACTTGTCACCTCAGCTCAATAGACTAGTAAGATCTCACAAAGATTTGCAAGGAATTTACTGAAGGATGTGCAATGAATTGGAATGCAGAAAATGCAGAGCAAACAAAAAGAAATCTAGATGAAGTTTTTTTTGAAAGGGGAAACAAATATGCATAAGACAAATGCAGAAACACAGAAAAGAACACAAGAGAATTTCATCTAGAGATGGTCGGCGATAGAGTCACCTATGTTAGAGTATATTGACTTAGGAGTCAAGTGAGATCACTTGATCATAGGTCATACTCATCGTTTATGCTCAAAATGGGGTTGCCATTTTCGTTTAAGCATTTTGATGTATTCTCATATTGTCGAGTTGTTTTACCTCATGCCTTGGAGTAAAGCTTCTCTAATATCGAATGACATACCTTGGTTGGTGGTGTAGTCCATGTAGTTGAACTTGTGTGGGTTGCTCAAGGTTGATGTAGCTCATCAAAAATTTGGAGCATCGCTTGGAATTTTAGTCCATCTACCTACATGGGTTAGTTCTTGCAAGGAAGAGCACTTGTGTATCCAAGAATGACAATCATGAAGCTCAACATAGAATTTGTCAAAGGATATGTTTGAGTGGTTTCGTGCTTCCTTGTCTTCATCCACCATAGTGTAGAGACTTGGTGATGTGGAGATTGCTCAAGATGTGAGTAGATCACAATCTCATGGAGTTTGATTCCACCAAGTACATACATGAGTTAGATAACATGCAAGATACAAATATATCCAAGACATAAGATTTCCATCATAAGAGAAATATCAAGGATTAGTCATCAGCTCATGTCTTGCATGTATCCAATGGAGTTTCTACTCCAAGTTCGAAGCATCAATGATGTTCAATTCTCATCTTAATCTGCAAAACACTTTCTCATCAAGAGGTTTAGTGAATATATCTGCTAATTGCTTTTTGGTGCGAACATGCTTAAGATCAATGTCACCCTTAGCAACATGATCTCGAATGAAATGATGACGAACTTCAATGTGCTTAGCGCGAGAATGTTGCACTGGATTATGACCAATTTTGATAGCACTTTCATTGTCACAGAGCAATGGAACATGTCTCACATATATCCCATAATCTTTAAGAGTTTGGGTCATCAAAAGTAATTGAGCACAACATGAACCAGCGGCAATATATTCAGCTTCGGCGGTGGATAAGGATACCGAGTTTTGTTTCTTGGAGGACCAAGACACAAGATATATACCAAGAAATTGACAAGTACCTGAAGTGGACTTTCTATCAACCTTGTCTCCGGCATAGTCCGAGTCAGAATAGCCAACAAGATCGAAAGAGGCCCTCTTAGGATACCAAATGCCAAAATTTTGTGTATGGGTTAAGTTTCTTACTATCCTTTTCACGGCCTTAAGATGACATTCTTTAGGAGCAGCTTGATATCATGCACACATGCACACACTTAGCATGATATTGGGATGTGAAGCACATAGATATAACAATGAACCAATCATAGAGCGATAAACCTTTTGATCAACCGGTTCACCATCTTTGGTCTAGTCATTATGTCCACTAGTAGGGATGGGTGTAGACATACCTTTGCATTCTTGCATATTGAACTTCTTGAATAAGTCCTTTGTATACTTCATTTGAGAAACAAAGGTACCTTCCTTTGTTTGCTTGATTTGCAACCCAAGGAATAATTTGAGTTCACTCATCATGGACATCTCAAACTTCTCTGACATTAGCTTCCCAAACTTTTCACTAAAATGAGGGTTAGTTGAACAAAATATGATATCATCAACATAGATTTGGCACACAAATAGTTCTCCATTAACCCTTTTAGTAAAAAGAGTAGAATCAATTTTCCCAATTTCAAAACCTTTTTCAATAAGGAACTTGGTCAAGCATTTATACCATGCTCTAGGAGCTTGTTTAAGACCATAAAGAGCTTTGTGAAGTTTGTAAACATGATTGGGTTTCTTAGGATTGACAAAGCCGGGGGGTTGCTTAACATAAACTTCCTCCTCTATTTCACCATTTAGAAAAGCACTTTTAATGTCCATTTGGTACAAGGTGATATCATGATGATTAGCATAGGCAAGTAAGATGCGAATGGACTCAAGTCTAGCAACGGGGGCATAAGTCTCACCATAGTCCATACCTTTGACTTGTGTGTAGCCTTGGGCGATGAGACGTGCTTTGTTGCGAACTACCTGTCCATCTTCATCTTGCTTGTTGCGAAACACCCATTTGGTACCGATGACGTTGTGGTTGTTGTCGGGCTTCTCAACCAATGTCCAAACTTGATTCCTCTCAAAGTTATGTAGCTCTTCATGCATAGCATTTATCCAATCCGGATCTTCCAATGCTTCTTCAACCTTCATAGGTTCAATGCTAGAGATGAAAGAATAGTTTTCACAAAAGTTAGCTAAACGAGTTTTATAGCGAGTGATTCTCCCGGTTTGAATGTCATTGTAGATTTGCTCGACGGGATGATCTTTAGCAATTCTTGCTCGAACTCGTGAAAGCTTTTGCTTGGGTCTTCATTGAACATCTTGTTCATCATCTTCTTCTTCTTCTTGGCCTTCTTCATTGTTGGCATTGTCGTTCTCTTGTCATGGTGGAGAAGGAGGTTGTTGACGTTCATCTTGATGCACTTCCTCATTTTCTTCATCTTGGTGTGTCCCACTTGTGGATGCTTCCGTATCAACTCTTGGTTCACCTTATCATGAAGTAGAAGCTTCCACTTTGACATACGAGGTACTCTCCTTCACCTCCGTTGGACGAACCTTGCCAATAGACAAGTCTTGAATTGCTTCCGAAGGATCTTTGTCACCTACATCAATTGGCAATTGCTCTACTTGCGAGCCGTTAGATTCATCAAACTTCACATCTACCGTCTCCTCAACCTTTCGGATGAAATTGTTGTAGACACGGTAGGTGTGAGAGTTTGAGCCATAACCTAGTAGGAAACCTTCATGAAATTTAGGAGCAAATTTAGAACGACGATGCCTATCATGAATGTAGCACTTTGAGCCGAATACTCGAAAGTATCCAACTTGGGGTTTTTTACCGGTGAGGAGCTCGTATGCCGTCTTGCCGAGTAGCTTGTGAAGATACAAGCGATTTGTTGCATGACAAGCTGTCTCAACCGCTTACGCCCAAAAGTGCTTCGACGTCTTGTACTCATCAAGCATCTTTCTCGCCATTTCAATGAGCGTCCGGTTCTTCCTCTCAACAACTCCATTTTGTTGAGGTGTGTACGTAGCCGAGAACTCGTGTGAAATCCCTTCTTCTTCAAGAAAGGTGTCCACATTTGCGTTCTTGAACTCCGTTCTGTTGTCACTGCGAACCTTCTTGATCTTCACTTCAAATTGGTTTTGGGCCTTCCTGGCAAAGTTTTTGAAGATCTTTTGGACCTGCGATTTATCATCGAGAAAGAACACCCACGTAAATCTTGAAAAATCATCAACTATAACTAGACTAAAAGAATTTCCACCGAGACTCTTGTAGGAATTGGAACCAAAGAGATCCATGTGAAGTAGCTTGAGTGGCCTCCTTGTGGTCATGATGTTCTTCACGGGATGCCTTCCTTCAACCTGTTTACCTGCCTGACAAGCGCTGCAAAGTCTATCCTTATCAAATATGACATCGTTAATTCCAAGGATATGATTTCCTTTAATAAGCTTGTCAAGGTTTCGCATACCAACATGACCTAATCTTCTATGCCATAACCAACCTTTTGAGGATTTAGCAATGAAGCAAGTTTTAGGTTGAGCCTTTTTAGTGAAAGCAACAATTTATAGATCACCTCTACGCACACCGGTAAAGACCATTTTATGATTATCTCGACGAAACACTTGGCAATCAACTTCAGTAAATAAGACATTGAAACCGAAATCAGCAAGTCTAGATACTGAAATTAAGTTGTATCCAAGAGATTCAACGAGCATGACATTTTGTATGGAGCTATCATGTGATATGGCCACCTTACCGAGGCCAACCACCTTACCCTTTGAGTTGTCACCGAAAGTGACATACTTTCGAGGACTATCATTATCAGCAAGCTCACGAAACATGTCTTTATCTCCGGTCATGTGATCGGTACATCCACTATCAAGAACCCATTCCTTCCCTCCTGACATATATCCCCAAAGATTTGCCATAAGACCAAAGTGTCTCATTGCATCATCAAGATCGAAGTCACTATCATCATCCTCATCATAGTATCCATGTTCAACATTGTCATGTGGTGGATCAAGTCCTAGAGAGGGTGATTCATTAGAATGAGTTTGACAATGATCTTGCTTATGAAATTTTATAGCTTCAGAAATAATATCACTAATAATACCAACATTTCCTTTGGCACGCATGAGGTTTGTAAGCTCAAATAGACGATCACCAAACATAGGATCACTAGTATTCATCTTACTCAAAGCAATAGACTTATGAAGAATTTCATCAAGATTTTTCAAGGAATAATCTGGAAATCGTTCCGCAAGAAATTTCCATATGGTGTAGGCACACTTGAAACTAGGCAAGCATCCAATCAAGTTTCTAGGCAATCCTCTAATGATAAGTTTGGCAGTTCTAAGATTCCTAATCGTGTCAATTGACTCATCATGGGTAGGATGCATAGGATCAACATAAGGTGCACAAGGGCTAGCAATGTACTTGTTCAAATGATATTGATTGAAAATAACAAGCATCTCATTTTTCCATTCATGAAAATACTCTCCATCAAGAATAGGCACTCTATGTCTAAGACTCCCAATAGTAGACTCATCCATCTTCCTCCAATGGTGATTAAACCAAAGCAATGGAGACCAAAGCTCTGATACCACTTGTAGGACGTTGAGAAGATGTGTCTAGAGGGGGGTGATTAGACACTGAGTACCAAAGTTGCAGTTTTTAAGATTCTTTGAGTTTAAGTGGAGTTTAGGCACAATTTCAACATTCACAATACATATCAAGTAAGCATGCAAAGAGTATATGTGCAGCGGAAAGTAAAGCATGCAATTTGCAAGAATGTAAAGGGAAGGGTTTGGAGGAATCAAACGCAATTGGAGACACGGATGTTCTTGGCGTGGTTCCGATAGGTGGTGCTATCGTACATCCACGTTGATGGAGACTTCAACCCACGAAGGGTAACGGTTGCGTGAGTCCACGGAGGGCTCCACCCACGAAGGGTCCACGAAGGAGCAACCTTGTCTATCCCACCATGGCCGTAGCCCACGAAGGACTTGCCTCACTAGCGGTAGATCTTCACGAAGTAGGCTATCTCCTTGCCCTTACGAACTCCTTGGTTCAACTCCATAATCTTGTCGGAGGCTCCCAAGTGACACCTAGCCAATCTAGGAGACACCACTCTCCAAGAAGTAACAAATGGTGCGTTGATGATGAACTCCTTGCTCTTGTGCTTCATATGATAGTCTCCCCAACACTCAACTCTCTCTCATAGGTTTTGGATCTGGTGGAAAGAAGATTTGAGTGGAAAGCAACTTGGGGAAGGCTAGAGATCAAGATTCATATGGTAGGAATGGAATATCGTGGCCTCAACACATGAGTAGGTAGTTCTCTCTCAGAAAATGTATGCTGGAAGTGTAGGTTCTGTCTGATGGCTCTCTCCACGAATGAAGAGGAGGTGGAGGGGTATATATAGCCTCCACACAAAATCTAACCGTTACACACAATCTACCAAACTCGGTGGGACTGAATCGTTAAACTCGGTCAGACAGATTTAGCAAATAATGTGACCGTTAGGTTATTCGGTGAGACCGATTCGGTTAGGGTTAGGGCATAACGTAATCTCGATAAGACCGATTACACAAACTCGGTGAGACAGATTTTGGTAATAAGCTTTCCAGAGAGTTGGTCAGGCAAACTCGGTTTGACTGATTACACAAACTCGGTGGGACCGATTTTGGTAATGAGTCAACAGAACGTTTGCATTGTAATCTCGGTAGTACCGATTGCTCAAACTCGGTGAGACCGATTTTGATAATGGACATACACAGAGAGATTACAATCCCATCTCGGTGAGACGGAGATCCCTATGAGTAAGACCGATTTGCTTAGGGTTTGTGGCAGTGGCTATGACTTTTGGAATCGGTGGCGCCGGATAGGAAGAATCGGTGTGACCGATTTTGGCTTTGGGTTTAGGTCATTTGTGGGAGTGGGAAAGTAGCTGAGGGTTTTGGAGCATATCACTAAGCACATGAAGCAAGAGGCTCATTAAGCAACACCTCATCCCTTCTTGATAGTATTGGCTTTTCCTATAGACTCAATGTGGTCTTGAACCACTAAAATGTAAAATGAAGAGTCTTGAGCTTGAAGCTTGAGCCAATCCTTTGTCCTTAGCATCTTGAAGGAGTTCCCACATCCTTTAGTCCATGCCACTCCATTGTTGAACTTACCTAAACATACTAGATAAAAGTGTTAGTCCAACAAGAGATATGTTGACATTAATTACCAAAACCACCTAGGGAGCACTTGTGCTTTCAATCTCCCCCTTTTTGGTAATTGATGACAACATACATCAAAGCTTTAGATAAAGATATAAAGAGTAGCAAGTAAAGCTTTGGAAGGACATGTAACAAACATAGGCTCCCCCTACATGTATGCAGTCATGTGAATATTGAATATAGAGGCAAATAAGAGCATAACCATGATAGAGCAGGCAATGTATTACATGTATCTTGGCCATATGCATCAAAGCAAAGAATGTTAAAGAGAATACCTTCATGCTCATGAGTCCTTGTTGCAAACAGTATGTACATCAGCAAGAATTCCTCATACACATGATTGTGATGCATATACTTACCTTGTGGTCTTGAGTTGGCTTGGGATGGGATGAACCTGCGTAAATAAGGTTAGATAAAACATATACATCTACTAGCCAAAGCAAACAGAAGAAACCACAAGAATCCCAAGACTGGGATGACATGTAGAGAGTGAGTACTAAGTACCACATTGGATTAGACATGTCCCCAAGAGTAAAGATATGCAATGAATTTAAATGATTTCTTTCCCTTAGATGTCATGCTCCCTTTGAATCTAACATGGGATACTGGGAGAAGATAGGGAACAGAAAATCAGAGCTGAAAAATATGAATGATGATCAGAGCTGATGCATGCTAATGCAAATAAGCACAACAGATCATATGAACATGTCTCTCCCCTCAAGAAGACATGTGGGCATCTCTCCTCTTGAACACCAAGCATCTGGGATCCTTGAGAAATACTTTCTACTTAAGTATTCTCTCTCCCTGGAGATCTCTCTCTCCTTTTGAGGGTCTCTCCCCCTAGAAGGTCTCTCTCTCCCCCTTTTGGAGATGATATCTCTCTCCCCCTTAAGAAGGTGATAAACTCTTTCTTCTTTGATGTGATCTCTTTCTAAATGATAAGCTTTGATGTTCTCTCTCTCCCCCTTTGACATCAATTTTCAAGAAGGTTTTTCTGGAATCTGTCTAATGGGTTTGGTCCTTGAGACACAACACAAAGCAATGATAAAAATGTGATGCTTGTAGAGGACAAGATTCATTGAGTGGAGCTGGATCAAAAGAATCATGGAATATGTGGCAACCTGTTTTTCCTGTTATGAAACCGGTGGCACCGAGTGGTATGCTTCGGTTGGACCAAAAGGATTCGGTTGGGCCGAGAATAACAAATCGGTGAAACCGAGTTCATCACAGAGAAAACACTTGTCACCTCAGCTCACTAGACTAGTAAGATCTCACAAAGATTTGCAAGGAATTTACTGAAGGATGTGCAATGAATTGGAATGCAGAAAATGCAGAGCAAACAAAAAGAAATCTAGATGAAGTTTTTTTTGAAAGGGGAAACAAATATGCATAAGACAAATGTAGAAACACAGAAAAGAACACAAGAGAACTTCATCTAGAGATGGTCGGCAATAGAGTCACCTATGTTAGAGTATATTGACTTAGGAGTCAAGTGAGATCACTTGATCATAGGTCATACTCATCGTTTATGCTCAAAATGGGGTTTCCATTTTCGTTTAAGCATTTTGATGTATTCTCATCTTGTCGAGTTGTTTTACCTCATGCCTTGGAGTAAAGCTTCTCTAATATCGAATGACATACCTTGGTTGGTGGTGTAGTCCATGTAGTTGAACTTGTGTGGGTTGCTCAAGGTTGATGTAGCTCATCAAAAATTTGGAGCATCGCTTGGAATTTTAGTCCATCTACCTACATGGGTTAGTTCTTGCAAGGAAGAGCATTTGTGTATCCAAGAATGACAATCATGAAGCTCAACATAGAATTTGTCAAAGGATATGTTTGAGTGGTTTCGTGCTTCCTTGTCTTCATCCACCATAGTGTAGAGACTTGGTGATGTGGAGATTGCTCAAGATGTGAGTAGATCACAATCTCATGGAGTTTGATTCCACCAAGTACATACATGAGTTAGATAACATGCAAGACACAAATATATCCAAGACATAAGATTTCCATCATAAGAGAAATATCAAGGATTAGTCATCAGCTCATGTCTTGCATGTATCCAATGGAGTTTCTACTCCAAGTTCGAAGCATCAATGATGTTCAATTCTCATCTTAACTTGCAAAACACTTTCTCATCAAGAGGTTTAGTGAATATATCTGCTAATTGCTTTTTGGTGCGAACATGCTTAAGATCAATGTCACCCTTAGCAACATGATCTCGAATGAAATGATGACGAACTTCAATGTGCTTAGCGCGAGAATGTTGCACTGGATTATGACCAATTTTGATAGCACTTTCATTGTCACAGAGCAATGGAACATGTCTCACATATATCCCATAATCTTTAAGAGTTTGGGTCATCAAAAGTAATTGAGCACAACATGAACCAGCGGCAATATATTCAGCTTCGGCGGTGGATAAGGATACCGAGTTTTGTTTCTTGGAGGACCAAGACACAAGATATCTACCAAGAAATTGACAAGTACCCGAAGTGGACTTTCTATCAACCTTGTCTCCGGCATAGTCCGGGTCAGAATAGCTAACAAGATCGAAAAAGGCCCTCTTAGGATACCAAATGCCAAAATTTTGTGTATGGGTTAAGTTTCTTACTATCCTTTTCACGGCCTTAAGATGACATTCTTTAGGAGCAGCTTGATATCGTGCACACATGCACACACTTAGCATGATATCGGGATGTGAAGCACATAGATATAACAATGAACCAATCATAGAGCGATAAACCTTTTGATCAACCGGTTCACCATCTTTGGTCTAGTCATTATGTCCACTAGTAGGCATGGGTGTAGACATACCTTTGCATTCTTGCATATTGAACTTCTTGAATAAGTCCTTTGTATACTTCGTTTGAGAAACAAAGGTACCTTCTTTTGTTTGCATGATTTGCAACCCAAGGAAGAATTTGAGTTCACTCATCATGGACATCTCAAACTTCTCTGACATTAGCTTCCCAAACTTTTCACTAAAATGAGGGTTAGTTGAACCAAATATGATATCATCAACATAGATTTGGCACACAAATAGTTCTCCATTAACCCTTTTAGTAAAAAGAGTAGAATCAATTTTCCCAATTTCAAAACCTTTTTCAATAAGGAACTTGGTCAAGCATTTATACCATGCTCTAGGAGCTTGTTTAAGACCATAAAGAGCTTTGTGAAGTTTGTAAACATGATTGGGTTTCTTAGGATTGACAAAGCCGGGGGGATGCTTAACATAAACTTCCTCCTCTATTTCACCATTTAGAAAAGCACTTTTAATGTCCATTTGGTACAAGGTGATATCATGATGATTAGCATAGGCAAGTAAGATGCGAATGGACTCAAGTCTAGCAACGGGGGTGTAAGTCTCACCACAGTCCATACCTTTGACTTGTGTGTAGCCTTGGGCGACGGGACGTGCTTTGTTGCGAACTACCTGTCCATCTTCATCTTGCTTGTTGCGAAACACCCATTTGGTACCGATGACATTGTGGTTGTTGTCGGGCTTCTCAACCAATGTCCAAACTTGATTCCTCTCAAAGTTATGTAGCTCTTCATGCATAGCATTTATCCAATCCAGATCTTCCAATGCTTCTTCAACCTTCATAGGTTCAATGCTAGAGATGAAAGAATAGTCTTCACAAAAGTTAGCTAAACGAGTTTTATAGCGAGTGATTCTCCCGGTTTGAATGTCATTGTAGATTTGCTCGACGGGACGATCTTTAGCAATTCTTGCTCGAACTCGTGAAAGATTTTGCTTGGGTCTTCATTGAACATCTTGTTCATCTTCTTCTTCTTCTTCTTGGCCTTCTTCATTGTTGGCGTTGTCGTTCTCTTGTCGTGGTGGAGAAGGAGGTTGACGTTCTTCATTGTTGGCCTTCTTCATTGTTGACGTTCATCTTGGTGCACTTCCTCGATTTCTTCATCTTGGTGTGTCCCACTTGTGGATGCTTCCGTATCAACTCTTGGTTCACCTTGTCGTGAAGTAGAAGCTTCCACTTTGACAGACGAGGTACTCTCCTTCACCTTCGTTGGATGAACCTTTCCAATAGACAAGTCTTGAATTGCTTCCGAAGGATCTTTGTCACCTACATCAATTGGAAATTGCTCTACTTGCGAGCCGTTAGATTCATCAAACTTCACATCTACCGTCTCCTCAACCTTTCGGGTGAAATTGTTGTAGACACGGTAGGTGTGAGAGTTTGAGCCATAACCTAGTAGGAAACCTTCATGAAATTTAGGAGCAAATTTAGAACGACGATGCTTATCAAGAATGTAGCACTTTGAGCCAAATACTCGAAAGTATCCAACTTGGGGTTTGTTACCGGTGAGGAGCTCGTATGTCGTCTTGCCGAGTAGCTTGTGAAGATACAAGCGATTTGTTGCATGACAAGCTGTCTCAACCGCTTACACCCAAAAGTGCTTCGACGTCTTGTACTCATCAAGCATCGTTCTCGCCGTTTCAATGAGCGTCCGGTTCTTCCTCTCAGTGTACGTAGCCGAAAACTCGTGTGAAATCCCTTCTTCGTCAAGAAAGGTGTCCACATTTGCGTTCTTGAACTCCGTTCCGTTGTCACTGCGAACCTTCTTGATCTTCACTTCAAATTGGTTTTGGGCCTTCCTGGCGAAGTTTTTGAAGATCTTTTGGACCTGCGATTTATCATTGAGAAAGAACACCCACGTAAATCTTGAAAAATCATCAACTATAACTAGACCAAAAGAATTTCCACCGAGACTCTTGTAGGAATTGGGACCAAAGAGATTCATGTGAAGTAGCTCGAGTGGCCTCCTTGTGGTCATGATGTTCTTCACGGGATGCCTTCTTCCAACCTGTTTACCTGCCTGACAAGCGTTGCAAAGTCTATCCTTATCAAATATGACATCATTAATTCCAAGGATATGATTTCCTTTAATAAGCTTGTCAAGGTTTCTCATACCACCATGACCTAATCTTCTATGCCATAACCAACCTTTTGAGGATTTAGCAATGAAGCAAGTTTTAGGTTGAGCCTTTTTAGTGAAATCAACAATTTATAGATCACCTCTACGCACACCGGTAAAGACCATTTTATGATTATCTCGACGAAACACTTGGCAATCAACTTCAGTAAATAAGACATTGAAACCGAAATCAGCATGTCTAGATACTGAAATTAAGTTGTATCCAAGAGATTCAACGAGCATGACATTTTGTATGGAGCTATCATGTGATATGGCCACCTTACCGAGGCCAACCACCTTACCCTTTGAGTTGTCACCGAAAGTGACATACTTTCGAGGACTATCATTATCAGCAAGCTCACGAAACATGTCTTTATCTCCGGTCATGTGATCGGTACATCCACTATCAAGAACCCATTCCTTTCCTCCTGACATATATCCCCGAAGATTTGCCATAAGACCAAAGTGTCTCATTGCATCATCAAGATCGAAGTCACTATCATCATCCTCATCATAGTATCCATGTTCAACATTGTCATGTGGTGGATCAAGTCCTAGAGAGGGTGATTCATTAGAATGAGTTTGACAATGATCTTGCTTATGAAATTTTATAGCTTTAGAAATAATATCACTAATAATACCAACATTTCCTTTGGCACGCATGAGGTTTGTAAGCTCAAATAGACGATCACCAAACATAGGATCACTAGTATTCATCTTACTCAAAGCAATAGACTTATGAAGAATTTCATCAAGATTTTTCAAGGAATAATCTGGAAATCGTTCCGCAAGAAATTTCCATATGGTGTAGGCACACTTGAAAGTAGGCAAGCATCCAATCAAGTTTCTAGGCAATCCTCTAATGATAAGTTTGGCAGTTCTAAGATTCCTAATAATGTCAATTGACTCATCATGGGTAGGATGCATAGGATCAACATAAGGTGCACAAGGGCTAGTAATGTACTTGTTAAAATGATATTGATTGAAAATAACAAGCATCTCATTTTTCCATTCATGAAAATACTCTCCATCAAGAATAGGCACTCTATGTCTAAGACTCCCAATAGTAGACTCATCCATCTTCCTCCAATGGTGATTAAACCAAAGCAATGGAGACCAAAGCTCTGATACCACTTGTAGGACGTTGAGAAGATGTGTCTAGAGGGGGGTGATTAGACACTTAGTACCAAAGTTGCAGTTTTTAAGATTCTTTGAGTTTAAGTGGAGTTTAGGCACAATTTCAACATTCACAATACATATCAAGTAAGCATGCAAAGAGTATATGTGCAGCGGAAAGTAAAGCATGCAATTTGCAAGAATGTAAAGGGAAGGGTTTGGAGGATTCAAACGCAATTGGAGACACGGATGTTCTTGGCGTGGTTCCGATAGGTGGTGCTATCGTACATCCACGTTGATGGAGACTTCAACCCACGAAGGGTAACGGTTGCGTGAGTCCACGGAGGGCTCCACCCACGAAGGGTCCACGAAGAAGCAACCTTGTCTATCCCACCATGGCCGTCGCCCACGAAGGACTTGCCTCACTAGCGGTAGATCTTCACGAAGTAGGCGATCTCCTTGCCCTTACAAACTCCTTGGTTCAACTCCACAATTTTGTCGGAGGCTCCCAAGTGACACCTAGCCAATCTAGGAGACACCACTCTCCAAGAAGTAACAAATGGTGCGTTGATGATGAACTCCTTGCTCTTATGCTTCAAATGATAGTCTCCCCAACACTCAACTCTCTCTCATAGGTTTTGGATCTGGTGGAAAGAAGATTTGAGTGGAAAGCAACTTGGGGAAGGCTAGAGATCAAGATTCATATGGTAGGAATGGAATATCTTGGCCTCAACACATGAGTAGGTAGTTCTCTCTCAGAAAATGTATGCTGGAAGTGTAGGTTCAGTCTGATGGCTCTCTCCACGAATGAAGAGAAGGTGGAGGGGTATATATAGCCTCCACACAAAATCTAACCGTTACACACAATCTACCAAACTCGGTGGGACTGAATCGTTAAACTCGGTCAGGCCGATTTAG
The DNA here is from genome assembly GCF_018294505.1 of Triticum aestivum. Lineage (NCBI taxonomy): Eukaryota > Viridiplantae > Streptophyta > Magnoliopsida > Poales > Poaceae > Triticum > Triticum aestivum. The sequence continues at coordinate 289,098,524 of NC_057795.1, read as the reverse complement.
CAAATAATGTGACCGTTAGGTTTTTTGGTGGGACCGAAATGCAACTCGGTGAGACCGATTCGGTTAGGGTTAGGGCATAATGTCATCTCGGTAAGACCGATTACACAAACTCGGTGAGACCGATTTTGGTAATAAGCTTTCCAGAGAGTTGGTCAGGCAAACTCGGTTTGACCGATTACACAAACTCGGTGGGACCGATTTTGGTAATGAGTCAACAAAAAGTTTGCATTGTACTCTCGGTAGTACCGATTGCTCAAACTCGGTGAGACCGATTTTGATAATGGACATACACAGAGAGATTACAATCCCATCTCGGTGAGACCGAGATCCCTATCGGTAAGACCGATTTGCTTAGGGTTTGTGGCAGTGGCTATGACTTTTGGAATCGGTGGCGCCGGATAGGAATAATCGGTGTGACCGATTTTGGCTTTGGGTTTATGTCATTTGTGGGAGTGGGAAAGTAGCTGAGGGTTTTGGAGCATATCACTAAGCACATGAAGCAAGAGGCTCATTAAGCAACACCTCATCCCTTCTTGATAGTATTGGCTTTTCCTATAGACTCAATGTGGTCTTGAACCACTAAAATGTAAAATGAAGAGTCTTGAGCTTGAAGCTTGAGCCAATCCTTTGTCCTTAGCATAATGAAGGAGTTCCCACATCCTTTAGTCCATGACACTCCATTGTTGAACTTACCTGAAACATACTAGATAAAAGTGTTAGTCCAACAAGAGATATATTGACATTAATTACCAAAACCACCTAGGGAGCACTTGTGCTTTCACCTTGTACTTGTCTCCAGCAAGCAACTGCTCAACGGTGTTGATATAGTCCTCCAACAAGGCCGGGTCGATGGTGTACACCACCGAGAGATCCGTCTCCCTCGCATGGGTCTCCACTTTATGCTCACCGAACTCCATTGGAGCGCCGCTAGACATCCCCTCTCTATGTGTCATCGTGGGTGGGCTTGTTGTGTTGTGGGGCGCGATCGAAAGGTTGAAGAGACTAAGGTTACAATGGCTGCCGGAATTAAAGGGGAGGCCGGACGGCGCGTCCTGATGGAAGTTCTAATTTGTAGCGCATAACTCCATCATGCCACACGTAACTGCATCGCATGGCAACGTGTGCAGCACAACTGCATGCATATGGGGGGCCCGACGTGATCGTGCATAGGCCCAACCGCTGGCAGAGCGCGCACGGAGGGACGCGAGCAGAGCGCTCCGTGGTCGCCTCAACGGCGTTCAATCATATATATGCATATAGCAGTTGAACACGCAAGGAAAAGTTGTCCACAACCCCAGCACGCCAACAGACGCGAGTAGAGCGCGCCGCGGTGCCTAACGGCGAGCACAACGTGTTGCGGTGCCTAACGGTGAGCAGAGCTTGCCGAGGGACGTGAGTAGAGGTTGGCGCCGTGTGTGTTGTGGGAAAACGCTTGCTGGTATATGACCTCAAATTTAACCAACAAAATGATAATGCATGTTACAAAAGTTATATAACTGGAAACTTTGTTCAAATACGAATCCAATGATATAGTCTTTGGCGACATGCATTCGTATTTTATTAATTAAATCCTACTTATAAACTAGGACGGGTGTATAGTAGTTAATTAAATCGCAAACGTTTTTTTATTAAACGTATGTGTACGTGTCCTTTCGTCATTCTCTCGCACGTCTTGTCACCCCGCTGCCGCAGACAGATCGAGCGCAAGCTTGAGCAGTGCGCTGGGGCATTCTTTTGGCCAAATGGTGTTGATCCCGTTCCCACGCAACCGCGCAGGTTCCCGCGCAAGCTTCCCACCCGACTCGGTGAAATCCCCCAAAATCCCAATGTTTATCAGCCTAATATATAAACCCTCACGGCCGGCGAGTCTTGCGTCGCATTTTCCCCTCCATCCCTGTAGCTTCTCTCGTCTGCTTCTCCCAAAAGTGGCAATGGCACCGGACCGTCGCCGTCGCTCAGCCACTCCGCCATCATCAGAGCACAGCTCCAGCTGGGAGGCTACACCGCGGCGGCGGTGCAGTCCCCTGAGTAGTGTAGTGCACGCGGCGTCCCAGTTGGGTGTGCACGAACATGCACCACACGCTCGGCCGCTGGTGCCTGTCGGCAGCTATTGTCGGCCACCGTTGCCACCACAACTCCGTCGAAATCCAGGACCATCACCCGCTCTGCCGTCGTGGCCATCACCCCACTGCCAGCCACCATGTCCATCACCTGCTCCGACACCGCGGCCCGAAGGCGGGAGGTCGTGGTCATGGCTGCCACCCCATCATCGTCCGCCGTGGCTGCTAGCCCACCGTTGACCACCGGGATCATCACCCGCTCCGCCACTGCCGCCCGCAGGAGGTAGGCGGAGGTGGAGGCCCGCACGTGCGGCAGTGACCTTGCGCGCTACATCAACTTCCTACAGGAGGAGGAGGAGCGCCTCGTCGAGCACACAAAGAGCCTTACCGCCATCGTGGCCGCAGCACACGCCGATGCAGAGGTGAGGGAATCAGGAGATCTACGAGGGGAACCACCGCTTCAAGAGGGGTCGTCTAGAGCGGCAGAGGGCGTTCAAGTGAGCATCGTTGAAGGTGCAACAGCAACAGGCACCATATTGCAATTGTCCGGCTTGTCGGTAGCCTCCTCCTCCTCTTTCTCTTAGTGAGCACACTCGGCGGAGGAGAGGCTGCCGGAAGTAGTACAAAGCCCCTCCGTAGTTGTATTTAGGGGATATTTTGTTCAGTTCATCTGACTATAGATGTGGTGGAACTGTACAACATACTTAAAATTAGCTAGTATATATAGTTGAACTAGCTATTTCAGTACGTGGTTGGCAACAATTGGGGAAAAGTTTGGTCGGTTCAGCTTTAAAATTGAACTGTTTGTATAAATTAAGCACGACTGCTTAATCTATGAATGAAATCTATGCTTAATTACTGAATTTTAGTTGCAAAAATTAGATAGTGCCAGTGATTTTTAGCTGCATACTTTGACAAATCACAGTGTTACAAGGATTGACAAATGGCAATGTTACTAGATCAACAAATGTCAATCTTTCCAGTTTGACAATTGGCAGTATACCCAATATGACAGATGCAAATCTACCAAATTGTTTGTACGTGGTTGCACATGGGTCATCCGGAAAAACCGTTAGCATTGAAGGGAGGTCGAAATCCCGTTTGCCAAATTTTCTCTTGGCTTAGCGTCGAAGTCTCGTTTTGCATACCTTATCAATCTGAACCGTTTGTGTTGAAGAGATGCACAAATCCTGCGCAGTGAATTTTCCCTTGCCTTACTGTGGAAGACCATAGTTGTCACTTTGCATACAGGTGTTCTATCTAAAATGTTTCCGATGAAGAGCTGCACAAATCCTGCTTGGCACATTTTCCCTTGGCTTACTGGGGAAGCTGTCAGTGTACAAACGGGTGTTATACCTAAAATGTTTGCGATGTTAGAGTGGTAGCTAGTTGTTTCAAAATGCCTTTATTGACTGTTATTCGAGTGCACCTTCTCTCGGACACAAAAATTACCACAGCATGTCGGGTGCCATTCCATGATAGCATGCCAAGTTTCATGAATTTCAGACGAGTTTTGGATTTACTACAATTTAAAAACAAAGTATCTCAACGTTTTGCCGGCAGTCAATAGTGCTGGTGTTTGAAATTCATTGCCATTTTGTTGCATGGGACCTAAGCATGCACCCAAGGACACATATTTGTTTTTTCAACCAATTTATATGCACTGGAGCTTGTGCATGTAGTTCAAATTTGAATTATGCACATAAAATGCCTAGAAAACATAGTTAATATATAAAAATGTCCGAAGGAACCTCGAAAAATTCCAAAATTGAACACAACACTCCTGTTGTTCTATGTTGACACTAGAAATTATTTGAAAGCAATAACAGGCAACGGGTATCATTTCGTCCCCAAAGGTGGCACGTTCCCTACCGAACCATCAAGCTTGTTGTGAGAAGCTCTGGTTTGTGAGAAGCTTATACCCAAACCTGCCCCAAATGGGACAAAAAATTTACCATGGCATATTGGGTGCCATTTCATGATAGCATGCCAGGTTTCATGAATTTCAGACAAGTTTTGGATTTACTAGAATTTAAAAACTAGGTATCTCAATGTTTGTGGCCGAGTGACGGTGGCAGGGTGTTTGACATTCATTCCAATTTCTTGCATGGGACCTAAGCATGCAACCAAGGACACATATTTGAATTTCCAACCAATTTATATGCATTAGAGCATGTGCATGCAGTTCAAATTTGAATTATGCACATAAATGCATTGAAAACTCAATGGATGCATAAGAAATGTTCTAACGAACCCCAAAAATTCCAAAATTTAACACAACACTCATGTTGTTCTATCTTAGCACTAGAGAAAAAATTCAAATCAAGAAGAGGCAGCAGCTATTGTTTCGTCCAAAAAGGTGAAACGTTCCCTACCGAAACCATCAGGCTTGTTGTGAGAAGCTCTGGTTTGTGAGAAGCTTATACCCAAACCTGCCCCAAATGAGAAAAAAATTACGACGGCGTGTTGATGCCGCTCCATGATAACATGCCATGTTTCATGAATTAAAGCCAACTTTTGGATTTACTAGAATTTAAAAATAAGGTAGCTCAATGTTTGTGGCCGAGTGACGGTGGCAGGGTGTTTGACATTCATTCCCATTTCTTGCATGGGACCTAAGCATGCAACCAAGGAAACATATTTGAATTTTCAACCAATTTATATGCATTAGATCATGTGCATGTATTTCAAATTTGAATTATGCATTGAAAGGTCAATTAATGCATAAAAATTTCCAAACGAACCCCAAAAAATTCCAAAATTCAACACAACACTCTTGTTGTTCTATGTTGACACTAGAGCAAAAATTGAAATCGAGAAGAGGCAACGGATATCGTTTCATCCAGAAAGGTGAAACGTTCCCTACCGTAACCATGAGGCTTGTTGCGAGAAGCTCTGGTTTGAGAGAAGCTTATACCGCAACCTGCCCCCTCATGGGACAATATTTTTACCACTACATGTTGCTGCCGTTCCATGATAGCATGTCAAGTTTCATGAATTTTAGACGAGTTTTCAATTTACCATGTATCTCAATGTTAGCGGCCGAGTGACGGTGGCAAAGGTGTTTGACATTCATTCCCATTTCCTGCACGGGATTTGCAACCAAGGACACACATTTGATTTTTCAACCCGTTTATATGCACTGGAGCATGTGCATGTAGTTTGAAATTGCATTATGCACATGAATGCATAGAAAACTTAGTTAATGTACAAAAATGTCCATGCGAACCCCAAAATATCCCAAAAAATTGCAAACACTCATGTTGTTCTATGTTAACACGAGAAATTTTTTGGAAGTAAGAAGATGAAACAAATATCATTTCGTCCCCCAAGGTGGCACGTTCCCTACCGAAACCATCATGCTTGTTGTGAGAGAAAATCTGGTTTGCGAGAAGCTCATACCGTAACCTGGCCCAAATGGGACAATATTTTTTTACCCCAGCATCTTGATGTCGTCCCATGATAGCATGCCAAGGTTCATGAATTTCAAATGATTTTTGTATTTACTAGAATTACAAAAGCAAGCACCTCAACGTTTGCTGGAGAGCCATGGTGCTGTGGTGTTTGAAATGCATCCCCATTTCTTGAATGGGACGTAAGCATCAACCCATGGACACATATATCATTTTACAACCCATTTTGGTGCACCGGAGCATGTGCATGTGGTTTAATTTTGAATTGTGCACCTGAAATGCCTAGAAAACCAAGTTACCATATAAAAATGTCCAAACGAACCCTGAATAATTCCAAAAAATTTGACGACACACCTATAGTTGCATGTTCACTACAGATAGAAGTTCTAGCAATTCAAACACCATCCTTTGCAGCTATGAACCCATTATGTAATTCAAATCAACATGCAAAATCAAGTAGATCCCACACAGTTTATTGTCACCAACCGTGTGAGATGCAGTACAAAATATCATGGAGCACCGTCGGTGTATAGTATGCCTAGGGCTTACGCGAGAAGGTTCATCGACTACAGGCCATAGCCGGCATGTCAAGCACACTAGGTTGCTCCCCAAATATCATTTCACTGTTCAATCGCCACCTATGAAAGATGGGGACGTGGATAGTCCAAGCTATCTGAATTGTCTGTGATGTTCACATATCATACATAGTTCTGAATAAGGGACCCTGTCTGATGACACTTTGCTCGCCAGTTTTTTCGATGAACTGATTCCAAATTTTTGGCTTCCACGGAAATATCTACCTCCCTGTCCCCTCCCCCTTACCAAAAGCCACATTTCCCCTTTTTCCGCCTTCCTTTCCAAGTTGAAACCTTCAGTCCTTCCTTGCAGCGCCGCCCCCCCCCCTCGCCGGCGACCCTCCTTCATGCTGCTCGGCCTTGCCTATCCAGGTAGGTTATCCACACCCGACCCCCATCCTCCTCCCCCTCCTTCCACATCCCACATGCCCTGACCGCCGGCGCGAGCGCGACACCTTCTAGGGTCTCAAGGAGCATTTGGCAGGAGAGAAGCAAATCGCGGCCGCACATGCAAATGAGGTTGCAATGGCTGCCATTCGTGCCGACACCAAGATCTTGGAGGAGCACCTTGCCATTTGCTAGCTATGACAGTTAAGCATGCTGGGTTTACCCGTTGCGTGTGCCGCTCTTGCCTTTCTTTAACAAATTCTATTGAATTATGCTATCTACTTTTACCATGCAATATGTTACTATAGTGTATATGTTCTATATGTCATGCAATATCGTGCTCACTTATTAACTGTTTGGTTAATCAGTTGTCGTGTTCAGTTAACTGTTTGGTTCAATTCTGCAAATGTGATGTTCAATTCTTCAGGGTGCAATTTTGTATTGTCTTCCATGTGAGAAATAAATCGAATTTTTCTTCACAAAATACATGAGAAACAAATCCAATTGCTATATTTCCAAGTTGTCAAGCATGCTTGGTTTGGATAACTGTTTGATCTTCTAATATGTTATACATTGTACAATGTGGTGCTCAGTTAACGTTTGATTCATTTGTTGTGGTGTTTAGTTAACTGTTTGTTCCATTCTGCAATGCATTGTTCAATTGTTGTGGGTGCATTCTGTTGTTGTATACCATGTGAAAAATAAATTGAATTTGGCTATACTAAATACATGAGAAACAAATACAATTGCTATATTTCCAAGTTGTTAAGCATGCTTGGTTTGGTTAACTGTCTGATCTTCTATTAGGAGTATGTTATATTGCTCAATGTGGTGCTCAGTTAATGTTTGGTTCATTTGTTGTGGTGTTTAGTTAATTGCTTGGTTCAATTCTACAATGCAATGTCCAATTGTCGTGGGCAGAATTTTGTATTGTTGTGCATGTGAGGAATAATCAAATTTGGCTGCAATTAATACATGGGAAACATATACAATTGCTATATTTCCTTGTTCTTAATGATGCTTGGTATGGATAAATGGGTTTTCCATGTGACTGGAATTAATCTGATGAATCTGCAATGTGCTTTTTTTTCATCAACATATTTTACTAATAGCATGCGGACCCTCACTTAAGCTTATCACTAACTAACTTCTATGTATTGCAGGGAAGCAATGGGAAGCACTAAGGTTTAAAATCGAGGTTTGCACATGCATGGTCATTTGTCTAATAGGACATTATTGTGCAATTGCAGGAACCATTCTAATTCTTAGGTTTTAAACTATTTGGTCTTGCACGTGTAGGTCCTGTTGTCAGAGGTTTTGACCCACTGTTCGACCCTTTTTGCATATGGGGAAATGAGTTGTCCATGAATATCAATCAAGTCAAGAAACTCGGAAAGATTGTTAGGATAAAGAAATTAGCGACAAAAAACAACAAGATCTTTGTCTGCACAATGAAGAAGACATTAGTTCACTACAGGATGGTACTAACTATTATACCTTGTCTTTTTTTTCCTTTACCCCATTTCCATTATAGAGAAGATATTTATGCACATCCTTGTTTTCAGGCCTTTCCAAAAGAGTTCAGTCATGATTACCTCTCAAACCACCTGTATTGATAGGAGGCGAGGAAGGTATTCATACAACACCCACGGTTCAATATTGAAGTGTTCCCGAAGAGGATGAAGGATGGACAGTCAATCATCCACATGCACTGGCCTAAAGTTGCAAAGACCTTCAATAGTCTATGATGCTAATTTTCAAAGGTTCCTGAAGAGGACGAAGGATGGATGGTCAATCATCCACAGGCACTGGCCTAAAGTTGCAAAGACCTTCAACAGTCTATGATGCAAAGACCTTCAACAGCCTAAAGTTGCAAAGACCTCAATATTCGCCTTCCGCTTCAACAGTTTTCCTGATGAGATGCATCTGTCTATGTACCGTCTATGATGCTAATTTCGAAAGGTTCTAGATGTTGCATGTGAAACTTGGTGCTGGTGCAGTTGTGTAATGGGGTTGCTGAGTGCTGAAACTATATCATGTTGTACTCTGATGTATTTAAATTATGAAATCCTGCTTCCTTAACATGGGAATGAAATATATTATGTGTTTAATATGAATGTCAATTAGATTAATAAATGGATTATTAATAATATGGCAATTAGCCTGCTAATGGCGAATTAGCCTGCTAATTGGTTTTTGCTACTGCAAACGGTTATTGAGAAAATACCGTGGGCGATGACCTAAGGCAACGCACACAGTTTCTAGGAATAAACCGTGTTGGATCGATGAACAATCACACACGACATTCTCTTCAAAACTGTTTGCGTTAGGCCACCTTGCGAAAATGTTTACCGCGTAAAAACAGTGTGTGATGGACAACCTTTGGCACATAGTTTCTTCTATGCACTGTGTGTGATGCATTCAATTACGGAAATGATATTTTTTTTAATATTGTGTGCGATGGGAACGCCATCACAAACGATTTAATGGGGAAAATTGTCTATGATGTACCTACGAACGGAAACATTTTCCTTGCAGCGACTATGTGGGATGTATATACAAACGGAAACGTTTCACGGGGACTGACTGTATGGGATGTTCTTACGACCGGAAATGATATCTCCTGTATAATTGTACTTTTTTTAGCACTACTGTACGTATAACCATATTTGCTCGCTCGACGCTCGCACACAACCTCATTTTGCCGAGCGTGTGTGCCAGCAGGGCATATCCCCAACGGTTTCTTGGTCGTGTGGGAAGGACCCCCTAATCTCCCACACTCACTAGGCAACGGTTCCAAATGTCATTGCGGAAAGGGGTTTAAAACCGTTTGTAGCACCGACGCGTACCAGTGAGCTAGCCTAGCAATTTGTGATCCTGCCTGCGATCTAACCCTCCGTTTATATAGACACCGGAGGGGCTTAGGGTTGTACAAAGTCGGTTTTACATAAAGGAATAATATATCCGGACACCTATACATGCCATCCACGCACGTGAGTGTCCCCACCGGACACGAGAGATAATTCTTCTGTCTTGTATCTAGACGGCCCATCAGTCTGGTCCACATCAATAGACCGGACGCCCGAGGACCCCCAGATCTAGGACCCCCACAGTAGCCCCTGAACCAGTCTTCAATGATGATATATTCGGTGTTCAGATTGTCCTTAGCATTGCAAGGCGAGTTCCTTAAAGAATACTCACCGGCTTTCCTCTGTAAAATAAATGTATCCGCCTTTTCACAATAAACACAACCATTAGCCGCAAAGGCAGGATATATAAAAAGTTAGAACAGTGTCTTTTACTAACAACTTTTTCGACGAAGCGTCAGACTTGACCTTTCGGCATTTCGAAACCATTTTCACACCCCGCGTTCCGTGTTTCGAGGCCACACCTCATTGGCACGTCCCATCAAAATAGAGATCATGCCCACTTAATACGAGATTGCATATCAATGATATTTGGGTAATTCAACCATTTGCGGCGCACGCCTTCATCAGCAATAGGTGAGATTCAAGGCACGAGTGGGAGGTGGTTGGTATTTATACTACCTATAAGAGGGTAAGGGACCTTCACTTTCCTCCCCACACCTTCACATCTCCTCGGTCTTCCAATCTCCCAAGCTCTCTACACCCGCAAAGTCTTTGTCTTTCTCACCAAAACCACCACCTACTCCGATGATGGCCAGAGCTGGCTCCAAAGGCAAGTGGGAGGCCTCCTCTGTGACGAAGGAGAACATAATAGATCTCTAGAGTGAGGGGTACCTCGCCGCTGATATCAAGCACCGGCTTCCCTCTGAAGGTCAAGTCCTTCCCACTCCGGAGCCTGGCGAACGGGTCATATTCCTTCCCCATTTCCTTAGAGGGTTAGGTTTTCCCCTCCACCCGTTCGTCCGCAGACTTATGTACTACTACGGGCCGGACATATGTACTACTACGGGCTAGATTTCCACGATCTAGCCCCGAACTCATTTCTCCACATATCGGCGTTCATAGTCGTGTGTGAGGCTCTCCTCCGCGTCCGCCCACACTTTGTCTTATGGATCAAGGTCTTCAACGTGAAGCCGAAGGTGGTTGAGGGGAAACACGCAGACTGCGGCGGAGCTAGGATTAGCAAGCTGCCGAACACCACTTGGCCAAAGGGGGCCTTCATGGAGACCCTGGAGACCTAGCAACAGGAGTGGTTTTACATCACTGAGCCGCGCCGCCCTAACTGGGCGGCCATTTCAGAGTTCAGATCTGTACCCCCCATCAGGCTTACCTCCTGGAACGAGAAGGGCCTCGACTGGGGGTCCCAGACGGAGGTGCTGGCGCTGTAGATGCGCATCACCAATGTGCTGGGAAAGAATGTTGGTCTAACCAACGTGGTTCAAATCATGCTTTTTTGCCGCATTCTCCCCTGCCAGCACTGGGATTCCCCCATGTGGGAATTCAAGCCGGAGGAACCGTGGATGCTACAACACTTCTTCGGCGCTACACACAAGGGAATGTGGAAGCTGCTTTTCAAGGTGCAGAAGAGCAGCTGGCCCATGAAGACCGAAGACATCAGCATCGACGTCGCGTATCCGGCCTCTTAGTAAGTATTCGATATCTCCAAAGACATATCTAGTTACACACACACACACACACACACACACACACACATATATATATATATATATATATATATTCGGTCTATGCTGAACTAAACAACCCATCTTTCATTGCAAGTTGGACCAAGAAGTCGGAGTGGATCAAGTGTCCGGCTCCACTACCCGAGAACCCAGTCACTCCTCAGCTGGAGAAGATGGAGGTTCCGGTGCCTTATCATCCTCCGGAGAAGAAGGCCAAGAAAAAGAGCAAGGGACCCAACAACTAGCCCCGCCACAATGGCCCTCCGACAGCTATGTCCGGAGAGGCCGAGCCCGTCTCCTCCCATGAGGAAGACGAGGACGAAGAAGAGGAAGAGGAGAATGATGAGGAGGTGGAGAGCGACTCCCCCTGAAGACGAGGATAGGGAAAAGGATGGCCCCCGAGGACCTGGAGGGGGCGACGCCGAAAAAGGGCGAGTGATCCTCTCGGACAGTTCGCACACGGAGTCCGAACATAGTCCGGGGTGAGTCCAAAGGGAGAAGCCCCTGGCCGAGTCATAAGTATTAGAAACTCACTGGTTTGATTATCTTTTTAATCTTACTTTGTCATGCTCAACCTCCTTTATATTTATAAGCCCTCCATGCGAGATCCTGATCCCCTCTTCTTTGATGGGGAACTATTTAGCCCCTGGGGAGGCGGAGAGTAACGACCCATCTCACGCCCTCTCTCTCCTCACCATGGAAGACACCGAGGTGCCATCCCAAAGGCCATCTCCTAGCCGGGGAGGGGCGGGCGAGACAGACCGAAAGGCGCCCGAGGACAACACCTCGGGCGTTGTAGAGTGGGGCACGGCAATTCCCACAACCATCAAGGGTAGAGGACCTCAGCAGTTCGAGCCCTCGCCGAACACTGTCCCGGAGACCAGTATGGCACCGGGTTTGGATCAACATCCCCCTTCGAAGGAGGGCGGAGGAGCAAGAACTCCGTCGGTATCTCTGTCAATCCGGAGGCCACTGACAGTATGCGGGAGGCACCGTAACGTGCCTCCATTATAGAGGAACACCGCACCCATATGGGTGCGGCTATGGAGAAGGTTCAGTCCGCGAAAAGCAGACTGACCGAAGCCTTCCACAGCCTACTGGTAGGCTTCGATGTAAGCGGCTTAATATTCTTCATGAGTATTCTATATATATGTGTGTGTGCAGCAACGCCCATGTGTAGACAGTAGCCCCTGAGACTCTGTCCGGATTAGAACAATCCAAACAGAGGATCATTAACAAGTATATCATGCACTATTTTTTATATTTGACAGGCTTTGAAGCTGGCGGCTACTTCCATGCCGCAGAAATTGCCGAGCTCAATCGGAAGCTCCGGCTATCCGATGAGGAACTCGACCGTAAAAAAAAGATGAGGAACTCAACCGTACCAATAAGCGGTTCGACAAAACCAAAGGCGTGTGGTGTTTCAGTATATCCGGAAATTATGTTCATGTGTAGTCGGTTTGAAACTGACTAAGAATGTTATGAATATTACTCGTATTTGGCACAACCGAGGTTGAGTCCCTCAAGAGAGCCCATGCCAAGTCCAAGAAGGAGGCAGAGGAGAGCAAGGTGGTTGTGGACAGGGCGACCAAGGCTCTAGAGGAAGAGCAAACCACCCGCAAAAAACACGAGGCGCGGGTGGAGGAAATAGAGCAGGAGCTCAAGGACGCCATCGCAAGGAGCGAGTCCTTGGAGCAGAAGAGTTCAGAGCAAGCCTCCGAACTCACCAAAGCTCTTGAGAGTCTGAAGGAGGCCCGGGTTGATGCCAGGGCGCTTGCCAGGAGATACAAGAGGCAAAGCAGATTGCGACTAGTAAGGCCTTTATTATGCAGAGTAGATATAGTAGTAAGAGGTATATTTTACTGAACAAAGGTTGGAGTTCTCTAGGCACCTTTGCTGATCTGCCAAGGAGTATTGCGGATGCCGCCGCATTTTTCCGAGCCGAAGAGGGGAGCTCGATGGAGAAGTTATTCTAGTCGCAGTACCTTGCACCGGAACTTCCTGTGGCCCTGAGCGACCAGCTAAAGCAGCTGTTCGACCTACACATGGTGGTCGGACTGACCATGAAGGATGTTATAATCCGCTTGTAGCCGGCCGATCCCATCCCTAATAGTCACTTCGGACTCATGCAGAGGCTAGTGGAGGCGCTTCCTCGGATCGATGCCCTCAAGCGGTCGTCCTGTATTGATGGTGCCCAGATGGCATTTGCCCGTGTCAAGGTGAAGTGGGCAAAGTTGAAGGCCGCCGAAATGTCTACCGTAGGGCCGCCTGAAGGGAAAGATCACCGACGGCCGGAGAAGTACTCTAACGAGATCCTCAAGGGAGCCTACATTGTGCAGGGGCAATGTTCAAAGGATGTCAACTTTGAGTGGTTGTGTCCGGTTTGTAAGAGTCATGTAATGAACTCATTGTGTATGATATTTATGATTATGCATTTTATGAGTAGTTTATACTCCTATTTTTTCCATTTATATGTCGGAAAGTTTACCAGTCATCGGCTTCAGCCCCCACGTAATTATTATGGGGGTGTTCGGGAATGCATGACATCACTTAATCCAACGTCTTGGTCCGATGTAGGAGGCGTCTTGTAGAATGAACTAGGAAATCAGACTATGCGGCTTTAGTACTTTCACTTAGCCATAAGAGTCCATTGGTGGCGCTAAGTACTAGCCCCTCATTGCATGATCGGCAGTCCAGAGTGCGGCGCCTTTGCAATGCAGTTGGTCAAAAAACCCAGCCCCGGCGTAAACCGCGAGTGATTCATAGTATAATACTAAGTCAACGGATGGCTGACCCACTCTCGCATATCATGACAGTCAATTTTCGGCTTTCTCTACTGAGGTACTTAACCGGACGAACCGAAAATACAATCGTATTAGTTCTCCCTTTAGTACCTTAGCCGAACTTGCGGAACATAAGGTGGCAAACACAGGAGCCGGGCCACCCAACTATAGACCAAAGACATGATTCGGAGCGGATGCATATAATGCCATACCCGGGACGCCGAAGAGTTCCCAATAGGTGTTCCGACTTTAGAATTTCACGGGGCCGAAGATAGCCCCTGGTATGAAGACCTTGTCAAGCCACGTGTGCCAGCCAAATGTAAGGGGGATTCACAAATGACAAGGAAAAAAAATCCAAAAACCATATCAAGAAGGTTATAAGCATTTGTGCCCTTTATATCTTTATTGATATGTCGATGACAGGCAATGTCGTTCAATATTGGGGTCATATTACATGCCCAAAGAAAAAAAGGAAAGGATTTTACATAAGGGAAAGTCTACCACATGGCCTAAAAATCATAGTTCATAAAAGAAACTCCAATGATGCCCTACCGCACGTCTGCGCCTTTTCTCCGTGGTAGTGAGTCCTTTGAGAGGAGTATTTGATGGTTTGGAAAGCGCCCACCTTAAAATGGTCTCCTACGACAACCATCCTGCAAGTAGGGCTCTTGATGACCCTATGTTAAAAGAAAAAGGATATATGCGGTCCAATTATGGTCAAGCCATGTAATGGACCTATTCCGCAGTGTGCCTCCGGCGCCGCCCAAGGTATTTCTAGTGCGTAATTATGTATGCGCGGTAGACAAGCCGCGACCTGGTGGGGCGATCGGTGGAGGTTGAACTGCTAATCAAGGTCCGGATCCGTTGACTTATTGCTATTATGCGCGGACCGGACCCGTTTGGATACGTCGTTGGCTTTGTTGGCCAGCGAATTGTTCGGCTTGATAAGGCCGCTGTACACTTTGGCTGCGAGGGCCGCGGTGTGCTCTTTAGTATAGAGTGAGTGCTCCATATTACCATTGACTGTAATAACGCCACGAGGTCCAGGCCTTTTGAGCTTCAAGTAAGCATAATGCGGGACTGCATTGAAGCGGGAAAAAGCAGTTCGGCCGAGCAGTGCATCATAGCCACTGCGGAAAGGGATGATGTCGAAAATTAACTCTTCACTGTGAAAGTTATTTGGGGAGCCGAATACTACCTCCAGTGTGATTGAGCCCGTACAATGGGCCTCCACTCCTGGTATCACACCTTTAAAGGTAGTGTTACTAGGCTTGATTCATGATGGGTCGATCCCTATCTTACGAATAGTATCTTGATAGATCAAGTTGAGACTGCTCCCTCTGTCCATAAGGACTCTAGTGAGGTGGTATCCGTCAATGATTCGATCAAGAACCAGGGCGGCTGAACCCCCGCGACGGATACTAGTTGGGTGGTCCCTGTGATAAAAGGTGCTCAGACAGGCTGACCATGGGTTAAACTTGGGAGCGACTGGCTCTATGGCACAGACGTCCCAAAATGCATGTTTGCGCTCCCTTTTGGGGATATTAGTGACATATATCATGTTCACTGTCTTCACCTTGGGGGGAAACTGCTTCTGACTGCTAGTATTCAGTTGACGGGGCTCGTCGTCATCTTCGCTTGGAGGCCCTTTTCCCTTGTGTTCGGTATTTAACTTACCGGCCTATTTGAAAACCCAACAGTTCCTATTGGTATGATTTGCGGGCTTATCGGGTGTGCCATGCTTCTGACAGGGCCTCTCAAGGATTTTATCTAAGTTGGATGGCCCTTCTTTGTTGCCTTTGAAAGGTTTCTTCCACTGATGGGACTTAGGACCACTGAATCCGGCATTGACTGCCGTATCGTTTGCGTCGTCGTTGTTCTTGTTCTTATGTTTGTTTTTATTGCGGCGAGGTTTACCATTGCCGTCCCGCACCTCAGAGGTGCTGGGGTCACCCGATCTGTTGCTTCTACGAGCCAACCAGTAGCCTTCGCCCGCACAGAAGCGGGTCATTAGTGTCGTTAAGGCTGCCATAGTCTTCAGCTTTTCCTGCCCAAGGTGTCGGGCAAGCCATTCGTCACAGACGTTGTGCTTAAAGGCTGCTAAAGCTTCAGTGTCAAGACAGTCTTCGATTTGGTTCTTTTTAGTTAAGAACCGATTCCAAAGCTTGCGAGCTGATTCTCCTAGCTACTGAATTATGTGACTCAAGTCGTCAGCATCCGGTGGCCGGACATAAGTGCCTTGAAAGTTATCCCTAAAAGCATCTTCCAAGTCTTCCCAGGTTCCAATGGAGTTTTCTGGGTGGCTATGTAGCCTGTGCCGTGCTGGTCCCTTCAGCTTTAGAGGGAGATATTTAATGGCGTGGAGATCATCTCCTCGAGCCATATGACTGTGGAGAAGAAAATCTTCAATCCAGACGGCCGGATCCGTCATTCCGTCGTACTATTTGGTGTTTATGGGTTTAAACCCTTCCAGAAATTGATGTTCCATAACCTTAACGGTGATGCATAGGGGGTGTGTGACCCCACTGTATCACGCAATGTCTTGGCCGAGATCGGCTGGCATCAGAGTTCGGTATTGATCCCGAACATAGTAACGGTCCTCACGCCGGGCTTCATAGCCATTATCTCGCGCCGGGGCATGGCCCCTTGATCCGTAAATTGATCTGGTCTGGCCAGCTTTACTGGCTAGGTCACGTTGTAAATCGTACGTGTATCCCGCGGCTGACGTCTCCCTGCCTCTTTGACGAGGGGGTGCGGGTTGATATTTGGCTTGATATGCCATTTTGTCTCGTCTGCGTGGTGGTCGGTCTGGTTGATCTACCTGATTGTATTTTGACGATATTGGTTAAAGGAATTCATCGTCGAATTGAGCCAGCCGCTTGTGCCTAGGGTAACTTTTGACAGGTCGCTCTTGGCTGTATTCCTCAGCGACCAGGACCTTAGTCCACCTTTCATTTAGCGTGTCTTGCTCTTCTCTTAGCTGCTGCTGCTTCTTCTTTAGGCTCCGGGCTGTAGCAATGAGCTATTGCTTAAAGCGCTCTTGGTCGAGGGGTTCTTCTGGGACAATGAAGTCTTCGTCACCAAGGCTAACCTCCTCTTCGGATTCTGGCATGTACTTGATGTCCTCCACATCTTCGTTGTCAGCGTGTCCAGGGCTATGTTCACCCTCTTCCCTTTCATACTATTCGGATGTGGGCTCGACAAGGTATTCGGGATCTTTGGCATCGTCCGGAGTTTCATTATCTTCGGTGCCGGTATTGCTATCCTTTGCCCACCACGATCTTGAACGGTGCAGCTGACGTTGGCGCTTTGGTGGTTTATCGATAGGTTTGTCCTCATCTGGGCTCGAGTTATCCTCATCTTTCTTTGGAGTGTCCACCATGCACACGTCACAGGTTGAGGTGGCCGTCCAACGCCCCGTGACGGGTGGGACCTGGCTTGGTTCGGCGTCGACATCATTGTCCATGTCGTCAATGTCTTCGGACGCATAGTCCAACATGTCGGTTAAATCTTTGACAGTGGCTATCAAGTGGGTGGTGGTTGGGGTGTAAAATTCCCCTCTCTTAGCCCACAGTCCGAGTGGGTACAATTCGGAGGTAAAGCCTCCATGATGGCGAGATACTGCATCAAACCCAATGCTTCGTCTAAGAGCGGAGTGGGACCGGAAACTGCTGGTCTGCCGCGATGAATTTGGCATGGGGCACCTAATCGGACCCGCTAAGTGCGGTCCTCAGCAGTTCGGGACAATCATTCAGAGTCAAGTCTGAGATTGCATCTGGGTCTTCGGTCAGAAGTTCCGTAAGGAGAAGAAGTCCGGCGGGGCTTATCTTCCCATCTTCGGATGATGAGCCCTGCCCCAGATCTAAGGCCAAGGTGGGTGCGAGTGCTGACCCCTGAAGGGGATCTAGTAGGGGATCCAAAGATTCTTCTTGGAGGGGGCATAAGGCGGCGGCAAAGGCCGCAAACCCATCGAAGACTAGATCTCCTCAGATGTCAACAACATAATTCAGGTTTGCAAACCTGATCTGGTGGCCGGTGGCGTAACTATCGACCTACTCTAGGGGGGCGGTCGAGTTGGCACGAAGCACAAAGCCACCGAACAGAAAAACATGTCCAGGAAGAAAGATCTCCCTGGACACTGCGTCATTGTTGATGAAGAGGTGAGCCATCAATCCTTCTGTCGATGATACAATGGAGCTCTCAATGAAAGCACCAATGTCGGTGTGAAAACCGGCAGATCTCGGATAGGGGGGCCCAAGCTATGCGTCTGAGGATCAAAGGTAACTATGGAGAAAGGACACAGTGTTTACCCAGGTTCAGGCCCTCTTAATGGAGGTAAAATCCTACTCCTTCTTGTTTATCTTCGAGTGTATAGGGGTTACAAGAGTTGATCTACCTCGAGATCGATTCGGGTAACCCTAGATAGCTAGCCTAGCAATGTTGTGATCCTGCCTCCGATCTAACCCTCTGGTTTATATAGATACCGGAGGGGCTTAGGGTTGTACAAAGTTGGTTTTACAGAAAGTAATAATATATCTGGACACCTATACTTGCCATCCACGCACGTGAGAGTCCCCACTGGACACGAGAGATAATTCTTTTGTCTTGTATCTGGACGGCCCATCAGTCCGGCCCACATCAATAGACCGGATGCTTGAGGACCCCCCTAATCCAGGACCCCCACAGGCCCCCCTACCCGAGATCTGCCAGTTTTTACACTGACAATCCTCCCTTTACGCCGGCGGACGGGATGTAACCGGATCAGTGACCAACGATGAGAGAGAGAGAGAGAGGCCACCACCGCCTTGTGTGAGATAGTGTGACGAGAGACAAACCCCGGCAAGCAGGCTCCGTTATATATATAGTGGAGCGGATTTTTCTTTTTTCCTGATGACAATAGTTTTATATTCTATACGTGCCATTGTGGAATATAACTTTATTTAATATTAACGCGTCAAGTCGAACTTTCTTCCTTCTACGCATGGTACAGGACCCTCCTTCGAGTAAACAACCGCTACTTGCGTCAAATCATCACGTCGGCTGCCTTTTCGTACATAAATGAACTCCACCGTGTACCCGTGCGGGAGTGGCCGGGAACGAGACGTGAGTACATGCGTCGTGCGTGCACCTCTTCTTTAGGTGCAGGTACGTACGTGGGTGGGTGTGGGAGAGATGGTTTGTGCGAAACAGAGGCAATGCATCGATGATATCTCAATCAGAAAAACGTAACATATGCAATGTATGTGAAATAGAGTCATGGATATATCATATATAGAGGGAGCAATCCACGAGAAGATAATGGAGGGATCATTGGCGTGAGATATCAATAGAATCGAAACAGGGATGAACTGTGTGGGTGCGCGATCGATAAAGAGTGCCATCAAATTTGTGTTTGCCCACGTCAAAGATTCAGGGCGGCTGGCCTACTGGAATGTGAGAGGGGGCAGAGGTGCAGTTTTTCTCTGTGGCATGGATACCTACCTACAACGTTTGACTATCGGTGTGAGGGGGAGGGGGAAGGGGGCTAAGACCTAACTATAGAGAGGTAGATCGACTAGTATATGTGTGGAGAAGGAGTGAGACCTAGCTATGTATTGAGGAAGATCAATTGGCATACATGCATATGTGTAGTAGAGGAATAAGGTTAGGAGAAAGAAAAACGTAGAGTGTTGGAGGGTTGGTGGTGGAGTTGCTTCTCACAAATGGTGGGAGTGGCCTGTTAGACAAATAGAGGGAATAAGTGCAATATCAATAAGAGAGGGGATGTCTGTCTGTCTATGCACGTGTGTGTCAGAGACGGGTCGGGAGGTATGCAAGGATGATGAGGGGGGACGATATGGTTGTGGTAAGCGGACATAACTACATAGGAAGATCAATCGTCGTGTGTCCGATAAAGGGAGAGACATAACTAGTGAGGTAAGTCGATCGGTGGGTAGGGAAAAAGAATTATAGTCGACTTAGCTAGCTATATGTAGGGAGATCGGTGCGTATACATGCATGCATGTGTTAGAAGAAAATAAGGTCAGGAGAGACAGACATTTGGAGAGGGGTGTGGCTAGGAGGTGGTGCGAGAGGCCTACTATGTCGAGGGGGAAGGAGTGTGTGAGTATGAGATCGATGAAAAGAGGGGCGGGAGTGTGCACCTGCGTGGAACTGTATTGGACATAGGGGGGCATGGACGGTGAGAAGAAAAGAGGGGAAGTGTGTGTTTGTGGTAGGAACACTTTGTTATAGAGGTATATCAACCGGTGTGTGCCAGAAAGAAGGAGCCAGGCGGCCTACATACACCGTGGGTGAACGACCTAAAGAGAAACGAATGTGCGCGATGGAGGGGACGCTGTGGGAGGGTGAGAGAGTGGCAGGCATGTGCATATGCATGATAGAAAGTTAGCGCTAGCTAGCTACAAAGAGAAGAGGATCGTGAAGGTGTAAAAGACAAATAGACATCATAATTCATTATAAAAAAGTGGATTCGGATATTTGAAGAAGATATCATAGTGTTTTAAACCGACGCATGCATGAATGAATATATATAATGGTGATACGCATGGTGTGGTTATTAACATGTTGTACTACATATAATATATGGAAAATATATTATAATTTGGGATAATGTGTGGCTTTTGCAAATCAGGGCTAAATACTTGTCATAATGTAGGGGGCGGGGCACTATACCTTGTGTTATAAACATGGTGTACGTATGGAACATGGTTTAGATCATGAGTATCTAGTTAGTACATCAAATGTACTATTATTTGGAATCAACATTTAGTGTGTTCAGAAATTTGAATTCGAGTTCAAATCTATCTCTATAGTAATCATGTGGTGTGTTCTTAAGATAATACACGGATGATGGTTTAGGTTGGCAACAATCATGATTGTAGATTCTTAATCAGATAGAGAAACAAATTCAAATTTAGTTCGAATTGCAGCGGTAGTATAGACATTTGGAATGCACTAAAATGTTGGTATGAGTAGGTTACATGCATTATACAGACAGCGAAAAAATTAATTGGGCATAACATGGATTCATACGTAGCTTTGAATAGCATTTGTACATTAAAATGGGACAAGACTCTCTCTTTGTGTAGTGTGAATAGGTTTTTTTTCGATGAGGGAAGTGCGAATTGATTTGGTGTGTACAATATTACACATTAGGCTTGTCCCTAAAATTCAACCCACACCTTGTTATATCCAGAAAATTCAGATATCGTGCTCCCAAAACTCATGCCTTCACAACCCGCGCCTTGCTATCCTGAAACTACAACGCGCGCGAAAACTCCCTCCAGCTGCCAAATCCCGACATGCGAAATCCCCCTTCTACCCCTAAGCCTAAAGGGCCGCTCGTTCAAATCGGTGGGGGTACCTTTGTAACACACCCTACATTTTGGACAAGTGCATCCCTAAGTCATGGTTCCCCCTCCCATCGCCTCCGTTTCGCAATTGGAAATCCCAAGCCGCCATAACCTCTCTGCTCCAGCTGTGAAACCCCATCCTCCTCCGTCCACTACCTCACTGCTACCCAGCCAGAGCCTCTTTCCCGACGATGTCGTCCACCGCAACAGCTCGATGTCCCTCATCCACCTCCCTAGATGAGGATCTGTTGTCCCGCCGGTTCAGCAGCCCCGTCCTCCACCTCCAAGGAGCTGCTCCGATGACCGCCTCGTCTATCGCGGCTGCTCCATCCCCACAGCGCCACCTTAAGTTGCTCCACCGGAACCGCAAAATCCTCACAGACTCCTCGGACGAAGCCGAGGCCTACTTGGACCACCAAAGAGGTTGTACACTCATCGCATCACACTTTCTCCTTAACTTGACCTCCAGGCGCTGACGATGCTCCATCCCGCACCCCCCATGGCGCGGCTACCTCAAAGCCGGTGCCGCGGGCGACATCTCCACTGCGGCTCTCCCCCAGCATGAGGCCCCTTTGGTGGCGGCGGACATACCATCCCGATCTGCTGCTGCTACTCTGGCTCTCGCTCGCTCGTGCTGCTACTGCTGCTCCGGCTATGGCTCGCTCGCGCTGCTGCTGCTGCTGCTGCTGCTCCGGCCCTTGCTCGCTCGCTCGTGCTGCTGCTCTGCTCTCCCCCTCGCTCGTGCTGCTGCTCATCTCTTGCTCTCTCTCGTGCTGCTGATGCTGGTACACGGGCTACTGCAGCTACACGAGTTGCTGCTCTGGCTCTAGTTCATGCTTATCCTCCAGGCGTTGCTGCTCCGACTGCTATCTGCTAATGTGTTCCCCGTCGATCACCTATTGATTTAGATCACCATTTCTCTACTGGTAGTGCTCGAGCGGCCTAAACTTCATGTGAAGTGCCTCTCTGCTACTAGTGCGTCCAGTTTCAATAGTAACATTCAGATTCCATAGTAAATTTTAGTTTAGACAGTTAAGTCCAGAGTCAACAGTTTTTACCTCATCTGTTGTAGTCTGGTGTTTTTTGGTGATGTAAATTTTACATCTATCACTTTTTGGTAATGTATTTTACATCATCTATTGGAGATGCTATTAGAATCCCAGTTGAGATTAACGATGTTTGTCTTGTACTGATTCAGCATCGATGTCTTACGACTCGCCGTGATTGCTCCAACAACAGAATCATCCATCACAACAGAGCGGTGCCCGGGATGCCGTCTATAGGTTCCTCAGATATTCGTCCACACCTCCGACAGCCACCTCTGCCTCAAATTCTTTGGCGACCAACCCAATGATGCCAAGGTCGACACGACTACGGCAATGAGGTTGTGCACTTGTCGCACCACTTATTACTCTACATTCATGTCCATCCATTAGGGCTATCTTGGTTCGAAGGAAAAACTGAAGGAAAAACACAGCAATAGGAAATTTTCCTATGGCACTCTACTATTCAATTATTCACACATTTTGTTGAAAGGAATGGAGCAAAACATCCATCTGGACCTACTTTTCAAAATCCTATGCATTAAAACAAGACCAAGTGCATTAGTGGCAGAATAACATTCTAACTGTATACACTTTCATATGGTTTCACTTTAATTTGGCCATGTTTCTTTGCATTCCTCTGCTCTTCCAATTCTTGTGAACCAAACACCCAAGTTGACAGAAATCCTATGTTTACAAATGCTCTGTTTCCCATGTGCATTTCTACCCTATTCCGGTGTTTTCCCTATCCCTACATTTTTAGAATCCTGCAAGCCAAAGGAGCCCTTACAAAATTACTTCAGTTACACGTAGGTGTCGAAGAAAACTTTGTGTGGTTTGTCCTGCTCCTGTCGCAACGTCGTCCACCTCACCTGAGCTACTCCATCGACATAAGCATCCACCAAACAATACATCACAACTCCTGACCGTCTTTCGCCGCCTCAGATCTCCTTCCCTGCCGCCGACACCCACCGCAACGGCATCACCATCATTGACTCAGCAGATGAACCTGAGGAGTACACGGGTCCACAAGAGAGGTCGCAATCTTCTGTTTCTTCT
This sequence comes from Triticum aestivum, assembly GCF_018294505.1. Taxonomy (NCBI): domain Eukaryota; kingdom Viridiplantae; phylum Streptophyta; class Magnoliopsida; order Poales; family Poaceae; genus Triticum; species Triticum aestivum. The sequence continues at coordinate 289,075,240 of NC_057795.1, read as the reverse complement.
TATATTATGCATTGATTAATATTACCTGCTACTTTATAGTCCTGTTCACCTCTTAGACTCCAAATTAATGTTCAAACTTGAGATTAAAAATTAGTTGTGGGGCACATATCGAGGCAGCAATGAATAGTATCTCTATCTATTATCTGGCACATATCGAGGCAGCAATGAATAGTATCTCTATCTATTATCGGGCACATATCGAGGCAGCAATGAATAGTATATCTACCTACATTGTTCATCTTGGGCGGGAAAGAAATAGTAAATCAATCATCATTTGTCTTTTTATTGAATTAAAGCTATCATCAGCCTACTATCATTATTTTTGGATCCATCGACTGGTTGTTACCATCACTCTAGATTTCTGCATGCTCTCCTTATATAATGTCACTATATTTTTTTCGTATGCATGTAAGATATTTTACAGTCATGCTGAACATGTAGAGAAAAAGATAAGAGTTTTGCGCAGCAATACAATGTCATGCAGACAACGCTCCATGGTGGGTTCAATGGTAAACCCTCCCCTTCCTAGATTGTAATGCAGAGGAAGATATTTGTTCTGAGGCGGATTCAGACGTAGCTGACCACTCCTATTTACCCCTCAAGGTGTTTGCTCTAACTTGGCATGATGATGTTAGTCATATCATGCATATGTTGCCTTGCAGTGCCTACTTTCGACATCATATATGTCATCTGCTTCGTTTAGACATGTTCTGTAATGCCACCTGTTTAGTTCCTATATCATATATGGGAATTATGCAGTCTCATCTCTTTTAGCCAGCCATAATATATGTGAAATATGCAATGCCATCCTGTTTAACCAGGCATCATATATTTGAATGATATCTTGCCCATATTTTTCTTCATTACATTTCCATTTGTCGACAATGTTTGTATATTAAACTACTCTTCCTGTGAATCAGCCATTTGAGTGGGTGATGGAAAACTATGGAGTGAAAAGAAGGTCTTCAGAGCAGACAGTGCTACCTGTCGAAGCAGATCTCTTGTTGGTTCCCGATAGCTCCTCAGAGATGGATTCAGAGATAGATGACCATTCCTATTCCCCCACCGAGGTGTATGCTCTAACTTGGCACAGTTATCTGCTCATATCATGCATATGATGTCTTGCATTGCATAGTTTAGACATCATATACACAATATTCAACACCATGTTCTTAGTTCAGACATCATATATGTGAACGCCCTCTGCTTAGCATATAAATCACATATGTGAATTAAATCATGCGATCCTGATTACTTAGATAACAAGTATGTGAATTATGTCATGCGAACCTCTTTACTAAATACATCATATAATTATCTCATGCCATCCTGTATAGTTAGTCATCATATCTTTGTATTATGTCATGCTATGCTATCCAGTTTAGATAGACATCATATATGTGAAATTATGTCACGCCATCCTTTTTATCTAAACAATATACATGTCAACTATTTCACGCCCTCTTTTTTCCACACTATCTATTGCATTTGTCTCTCATACAATGTTTGTACATTCAACTATGTTTCATCTTCATCAGCCATTTGAATTGGAACGGGTGATGGCAGTATCTGATGACCACAAGTTTAGGGGATCTATTGTAGTCCTTTCGATAAGTAAGAGTGTCAAACCCAACGAGGATGAGAAGGAAATGACAAGCGGTTTTCAGTAAGGTATTCTCTGCAAGCACTGAAATTATCGGTAACAGATAGTTTTGTGATAATATAATTCGTAATGGGTAACAAGTAACAAACGTAACTAAGGTGCACCAAGGTGGCCCAATCCTTTTTGTAGCAAAGGACAAGCCTGAACTAACTCTTATATAAAGCAAAGTGCTCCCAGGGACACATGGGAATTACTCTCAAGCTAGTTTTCATCATGCTCATATGATTCACTTTCATTATTTTGATAATTTGATATGTGGGTGGATCGGTGCTTGGGTGCTGTCCTTACTTGGACAAGCCTCCCACTTATGATTAACCTCTCTTGCAAGCATCTCCAACTACGAAAGAAGAATTAAGGTAAACCTAACCATAGCCTAAAACATATGGATCCAAATCAGCCCCTTAGGAAGCAACGCATAAACTAGGGTTTAAGCTTATGTCACTCTAGCAACCCATCATCTACTTATTACTTCCCAATGCCTTCCCCTAGGTCCAAATCATGGTGAAGTGTCATGTAGTCGACGTTCACATAACACCACTAGAGGAGAGACAACATACATCTCATCAAAATATCGAACGAATACAAAATTCACATGATTACTTATAACAAGACTTCTCCCATGTCCTCAGGAACAAATGTAACTACTCATGAAGCATATTCATGTTCATAATCAGAGGGGTATTAATAAGCATTAAGGATCTGAACATATGATTTTCGACCTCATAAACCAACTAGCATCAACTACAAGGAGTAATCAACACTACTAGCAACCCACAGGTACCAATCTGAGGTTTTGAGACAAAGAACTGATACACGAGATGAACTAGGGTTTGATATGAGATGTTGCTGGTGAAGATGTTGATGGAGATTGACGCCCTCTCGATGATAGGATCAATGGTGATGATGATGGCGGTGATTTCCCCCCTCCCGGAGGGATGTTTCCCCGGCAGAACAGCTCCTACGAAGCCCTAGATTGGTCATGCCCAAGTTCCGCCTCGAGACGGCGGCGCTTCATCCTGAAAGCTTCTCTATGATTTTTTCAGGGTAAAAGACACCATATAGTAGAAGACGGGAGTTGGAGGCCTGCCAGGGGGCCTACGAGGCAGGGGCGCGTCCAGGGGGTAGGGCGCGCCCTCCACCCTCGTGGTTGACTGGTGGCCCCCCTCTGGTGCTTTCTTCGCCCAATATTTTTAATATATTCCAAAACTGATCTCCGTGAAGTTTTAGGACTTTGGGGGTTGTGCAGAATAGGTCTCTAATATTTGCTCCTTTTCCAGTCCAGAATTCCAGCTGCCGGCATTCTCCCTCTTCATGTAAACCTTATAAAATAAGAGAGAAAAGGTATAAGTATTGTTATATAACGTGTAATAACAGCCCATAATGCAATAAATATTGATATAAAAGCATGATGCAAAATGGATCTATCAACTCCCCCAAGCTTAGACCTCGCTTGTCCTCAAGCGAAAGCCGATATTGAAAAATATGTCCACATGTTTAGAAACAGAGGTGTCGATAAAATAAAATACGGACATGAGGGCATCATGATCATCTTTAGAACATCAACATATATTGTCATATGATTTCTTATGCTAAAGTAACAATCTATTCACAATGTAAAGTATGAATCAGAAACTTCATTGAAAACTAACAAACTATGATCTCAGTCATTGAAGCAATTGCAATTTATCATAACATCGGAAAGAGTCAATATAAGAGGTTTTCAGCAAGTCCACATACTCAACTATCATTTAGTCTTTCACAATTGCTAAAACTCATGTGATACTTATGGGTACAAGGTTTCAATCAGACACAGAGAAAGATAGGGGCTTATAGTTTCGCCTCCCAACCTTTTACCTCAAGGGTAATGTCAACAATAATACTTTGTAAAAACCTACATCAAAGTCGATATATATATATGGGCCTCTCCAACACATAGTTCTTGCCAAAGGATAAAAGTGTAAAAAGGAAAAGTGAAGATTACCATGACTTGTGTATGAAGGTAGAAGGTAAAATAAAAGATAGGCCCTTCGCAGAGGGAAGCAGAGGTTGTCATGCGCTTTTATGGTTGGATGCAAAAATCTTAATGCAAAAGAACGTCACTGTATATTGCCACATGTGATAGGGACCTTTATTATGGAGTTCGTCGCTTTTATTTCTTCCATATCACAAGCTCGTATAAAGCTTATTTTCTTCACACTAATAGATCATACATATTTAGAGAGCAATTTTTATTGCTTGCACCAATGACAACTTACTTGAAGGATCTTACTCAATCCATAGGTAGGTATGGTGGACTCTCATGGCAAAACTGGATTTAGGGATGTTTGGAAGCACAAGTAGTATCTCTACTTGGTGCAAAGAATTTGGCTAGCATGAGGGGGGAAAGGCAAACTCAACATGTTGGATGATCCATGACAATATAACTTATTGACATATAAGAAAACATAACCCATTACATTGTCTTCCTTGTCCAACATTGACTTTTTAGCATGTCATATTTTAATGAGTGCTCACAATCATAAAATATGTCCAAGAAATCATATTTCTATGTGAAAACCTATCTTTCTTTATTACTTCCTATTAATTGCAACAATGACCAAAACTATGTTTGTCAACTCTCAACAGCTTTTATTAATCATAGGCTTTGTATGTGAAGTCATTACTTTCCATAAAATCAAAATATGATCCTTTTATTTCTTATTATTCTTTCTTTAATTCCCTTAAGATCATAGCAAGATAGCAAATCCCTCAACTCAAAACTACTCTTTACTATATATAACTCACAGACTCGATTACATAGATAGAGATCAAAACAAAACTCAAAGCTAGATCATACTGAAACTTTATTCTGCTAGATCAAGATATAACCAAAAGGATCAAACTAAGAAAAACGACAAAGATTGAAGTGTGATAGTGATACAATACCGGGGCACTTCCCCCAAGTTTGGCAGTTGCCAAGGGGAGTGCCCATACCCATGTATTTATGTCTCTTTCTTCGGAGGTGGTGATGATGGAGTTGTTGATGATTCCGTTAGCTTCATTTATGAAACCTTCAGAACTTGCAGTTCTTGGAGCACACGTTGGAGCATATTTGCATTCTTCTGAATCTCCTCCATAAGATGCTTATTTTCAGGCCCCCAAGAGCTCTTCCCTACATTGCTTTCACTTGGACGAGATATGTCCCAATTGGAGGGTATATGTGTATGAGGGGTGTTCTCCACTCCATAATATGAACCAAATTATGAAAGTTGTTCCGATGTAACCTGTGTAAGGGCCTCCTAGGGGAAAGCCCTTCTTGAAACTCTTGGTCTTCATAGTTGCTTGTGGTCCCTATTGCTTGATGGGGATTGGGAATAGTGGGGATGCCAGCTAGAGTTCCCCTCTCCGCAGCCAGAGGGTGGTCCTCAAGTGAATCTCCTTCATCCTCCTCAATCGTGGCTCCCTCGGCATCCTCCCTTCTAAGTTCCATATTCATCAACCAAGCATCATCATCCGTGTTGTTGGAGGAGGAGGATGACATGATGCCTAGCCTTGAAAACTCTGGCAGAAAATAGCTCAAGACGAAAACAGGGGATTTTGTCGTGGTACGGTGCACCATCTTTGTTTAACATACATTCAGGCACATACCTCATCATACCCAATGACATTTATGCATACTAGGAGCTGACACAAGCCCCAGAGCCTAAGCCTGAGCCATCTCTTGACCTATATCAGGAGTCTATTTATCAGTGGGATCCGTAGGCTAATCAGTGGCACCCCGAGGACTCTCCTCAGTACACCGGAGAGGACAACTTTGATCCATGGGCTGAAACCAACTTAGGCCAAAAGCCTAAGCTTGGGGGACTACGTATTTCTCACCGACATTACATTCATGTTCACACACTCATTCTAGTTGTCGGTGTTCATACTTCTTCATTGTACTATCCATCCTAGTTTATTTTCTTTTCTTGCATTCTTCTTGTGTGTTTGAAAAACCTTGAGGAAACCCCAAAAAATTAGTTGTAGCTTCTAGCTAGTTTACTCTCCATGCTTGTAGTAGTAATATTAAAAGAAAACCCAAAAAGATTTCTCGTTCTTCTTTTGCTTGTTGGGAGCTTTCTCGTGTAAATAGTTTTTTCTCGTTCTTCGAATTTCTTTTCTTTTCTTTGGGGGTCGAGAGGAGAAGACCATGATGAAAATGATGAGTGACTCTCATATACATTATTGTTGATCTATACAAGAGCCCGTATTACCTTGTCTTCTCCTTTGAATTAAATCTTTGCATATTCCAGCTTAGTCCAATGCACGTGCACTATTATTACTACCCACACTGTTCGGTCGTGCAAGTGAAAGGCAATAATGACAATATATGATGAAATGATTGAGATGAGAGAAGTTGGTATGAACTCGACCTATCTTGTTTTTGTAAATATGGTTAGTTATCATTCCTGATCCAGCCTATTATGAATGAAACATGTTTGCAATGATAATTAGAGATTATAGTTACTCATGCCATGCTTAATTAGCTAGGAGTTTGTAATGGTTTACCTTGTGTGCCAACATGTTATTAAAATGGTTGTGATGTAGTATGATAGGGTGGTATCCTCCTTTGAATGTTTCGAGTGGCTTAACTTGGCACATGTTCACGCATGTAGTTGAAACAAAATCAACATAGCCTCCATGATATTTATGTTGAGGGTGATTTATATCCTACTCATACTTGCAATCATTGTTGGTCAATTCTAATGCATGTTTATGACTGTGTCGCTCTCATTGTTGGTCGCTTCCAAGTCTCTTTCTAGCCTTCACTTGTACTAAGCGGGAATACTGCTTGTGCATCCACTTCCATAAACCCCAAAGTTGTTCCATATGAGTCCACCATACCTTCCTATATGCGGTATTTACCTGCCATTCCAAGTAAATTTGCATGTGCCAAACTGTAACATCCCAAATTTTCAATTTGGAATGTTATACATAGATCATCATTGCATATCATATTTTATTGCATTTTTGGGCTTGATCCTAGTAATTTCACGCAACTCAAGGACCCACGAAGAGAGTTGGGAATTTCGTTATTTTCATATTTGAGTTTTCTCAAATTTTGAAAATAGGATTATTTGATTTTATTTATTTCTACTATGAAAATATGAGAGAGGGAATAAAATGACTTTCCCAAAATAAAGAAATATTGAGGATTTGATAATAAAATCAAATAAGATTTTATTTTGGAGTTTATTGCTATTTTATTTGAATTTAGGAAAATGCGCATTTTTCAAAATTGCATTTAGGCCCCAAATAAATGTTTATCTAAACCGGCTTGATTTTAGAAGTCGGGGAAAATTTATTTCGGGATTTCTGGAGTTCGTTTAGTATTTCTTTTATTTGTTTTTCTGCGCGTAATGTTTAAAAAAACGAAACCCACTTTGGGTCGTGTTCGGCCAGGACTCCGCCTGGCCGGGCCTTTATAATGCGCCTCCCGAGCCCACTCGAGCCACCAGCCCAACCCGCGCCCGAACCCTAACCCTAAGCCACCACCGCCGCCGCCGTGCCGCCGCCCCGGATCCCGTGCCGCGTCGTCTGCCGCCGCCGACGCTGCACGCCGCCGCCCGGCCCCATCACCGACCCCGCTGGACCCCGCCGCCCCCTCGCCGGAGGTAGCCGCCACCTCGCCGCCGGCGGTGTTCCTCGAGAAAACCGTTTGGTTTTTCCGTCGTTTTTTCATTCATTTTTTTAACCCGAGATCCGTTTTTTCGGTTTAGTTTATTTAGCGGACGTTCGTCTGTACGTTCGTTTTAACGAACGGTTTTCATCGTTTAGCCGCAGACAGCGAACGTTCATTCGTTAGCCTGTTCGTCAGTTTTTCTTTTTCTCGGATTTTCCGCGATTATTTCGGATCACGATTTCCGATCTATTTTTCATTTTAGTTTATCTTTTCGCTCGTTTATCAGAATCAGGAGATTCAAGCACCTAGAGTTTCGTCTTGAAACCCTCTTTCCATTTAACCAACTCAAACAAGTTTTTGCTATAGTGAAATTTGACGTTGGTCCAGATTAGTAAACGAAGCTTGTTTCTTTCGCCGTTTGACTTTTGTTGCTTCGTTTGATTTGATTCTTTTTGCAAACCAGTGTTGTTAAGTTGAACTTTCTGGTTAGATCACTTATTTGAGCTTTACCCATGCATTAGATGAGTACTTATTTTATGCTTGTTTGTTTGCGATAGAGTACCCGGAGTGCGCCGCTTGCTACTTCGAATCTCTAGATTTCACGGATCATCAGCAAGGCAAGTAACACTTTGATCATACCTTTTTACTACCCAGTTTTATTGCATTAGATCAATCCCCAATCAATTGCATGATTAGGATCTGATTTTAATATGTGGGTTTTGGGAAGTAGATGAGGTAGTACCTATTACCTGTTATATTATCAAACCCTTGGGAGTTACTTCTACGTTTGCTTATTATGCCATGCTATGCTAGTAGACGTGGATTGGGTGAGTGTATCCATGACAGATGTGAGTTTGTTTAATTAATGGTTTATTTAAGGTGGCAACTTTAACACACATCTGGGTGGATTGAGGCACCTGGGTATTCCAGCGATTGCCTGTTGTTTTTTTATGAACCGCCACCCAGGCTCAAAGGGATCATGAGATTATTCATGCTAGAAACTTCTGTGTGCAGCCGCAAGCTACTATGGGCTCTAGCATAGTTGATTAAGTCGTGCGAACTCTTACAGTGGTAGACTAGCAGATGTAGGGGAAAGTAGGTGTAACGGTCTACCCGATCGTAAGGTGCTAGCGCTTCTGAACGACTATGTCTCGATCATCCGTTTCTCAAACACCATGTAGTGCGAGAATGCCAACGGAGGAGATCGAGTCTGGCGGGGAAAAGTGTGCAAACTTCTGCAGAGTGTATAAACTAATCATGATTAACCATGTCTCGGTTATGGACGTTTTGAATATCTAGTACTTGGATTATCATGTGAATCTCATCATGTTACTTTAATTAATATTGTTAGGTTTTAATGATGATATTTAATTGGGATTGAGAGGGTGTCTACACTCTCAATGTTTAACAACCACCATGATAGATAAATAAAATGTATTCCTTTGCAGTAGGGAAAAATTGGATTTTCGCAAAACTGTAACCATAGAGCTTCCCACCAGCCATATATGCATGTAGTATAGCATATTTCTGTTCATTACTCTCTATGTGTTACATTGCCAGTATATTCCATGTGCTGACCCGTTTTGGGCTGCAACATTCATGTTGCAGACTCTTCAGACGACGAGTAAGGTGCCTTTAGGTCATGGTTCTATACTCAGTGATGCCGTTGGAGTTGATGGACTCACTTATCTTCCAAGCCTTCCGCTATTATCGCTATTAGATGTCCTTAAGCCATATTTATTGTAATAAGTTCTCTTTTGAGACATTCGATGTAATAAGTGTGTGATTGCTACTCTGTTATAAATCCTTCGAGTACTGTGCGTGTCAGCATTACTGATCCAGGGATGACACTGATGCACAGAGATGAGACTGTTTGAGGTCTAGTCGCTACAAGATGGTATCAGAGCACACGCTGACTGTAGGACACGACCACTAAGCTAAAGCCCTAGATCACTACTCTCTCTTCTCATTTCTGACTCCTCATCTTTTCTACTCTTTTAGGATGGCGGATGCAAGGAACAAGTGCATGCAACCGGATGAAGATACACCCTTTGGACGTCACTTAAAGGAAGTCACTAGATACCTGAACATCGGAGTACCAAGCTTCACCGGGACCTACAACGCCACTTTACCTGAAGAGGAGCACTGTAAGGTTCAAGTTCAAGTTCCGGGAAGGACGTTCATGCCCGTCACTGAGCCCATAGAGTTTTCCTTTGATGCACCAACCTGGAGTCTAGGAACGAGCATGGCAGCTCACATCACAATGGGACGCATCAGAGAAGTTTACCACAAGGATCTCAAGGATACAATCTACCAGATTTGTGGGCGCCGAGATGAGCAATGGGAGATGATCATCACCAAGAAGGATAGATCAATCGTAGCTTTCATCCAGGAGTTAAACCAGCACATTCGATGCCAGGAGAACCAGATGTGCGCAGGCATGTTAGACTTGAAGAAGGCGATGGCCAAGATCACGGAGCTGGAGGAAGAACTCAAGTCTACACGCGATGGATATGAGGAGGAAATAGCAACACTAGTAGAGAAGAATGATGATCTGAAGAAGAAGCTAAGAGTGTTCATGGGATTTCCCGCAACTGAAGGAGAAGATGATTGCACTTGTCCAGAGAACTACATCATCATCGACGACACCGACTCGGACCCAGACGATAGCGATGATGACTATGTTGATGAAGCTGGAGCAGATATCATGGAATCATTATCGTAGCAGTTTTTCTAGTCGACCACCATAACAGTAGTAGTATTCCCCCATGTATCTAGTATAGTCCGAGCACTTTTGTATTGCCAGTTAGACCGTTGTATGCCCTTGTTTGATTGAATGAAGTGATTTTGTTTGCATTTGTCTCATGTGCATATGGGTAGAGTTTTCTCTCTAGACCTCTTTATATTCTATTTTCTCATCTTTTCTAAACCCTCAGATGCCTCCGAGACGTGAGAATGGATTTGCTTTCCCACTGGAGCTCACTCAGTTGATCCAGCAGCAGAATGCATTGATGCAGTTGCTAGTCCAGAATCAGAATCAAGGGAAAAACAACAACAACAACAACAACCCACCACCACCACCTATTGATCATTTAACCCATTCTCTTAGGCTAAATCCGCCGGTGTTCTCCAGTAGCACCGAGCCGATTGTTGCAGATGATTGGCTCCGCAAAACAGCAAGGGAGTTAACCACTGCAGGATGCATAGATGCGGAGAGGGTGCATTTTGCCGCACATCAGCTGGAAGGACCCGCATCATCATGGTGGGTGAATTTCACAGCCACTTATCCTATCGACACTGTCACATGGGATCAGTTTCAGCAGGCTTTCCATACTGCCCATGTTTCAGCAGGCGCTATGGCCATGAAGAAGCGTGAGTTTCGCAACTTGCGCCAAGGAGGACAGACAGTTGGTCAGTATGTGGATGACTTTAGTAAGCTAGCACGTTATGCCCTAGATGATGTGGCTACGGATGCAGCTAAACAGGAGAAGTTTTTGGAAGGACTGAATGATGAGCTGAGCATGCAGTTGATGGTAGCAACTTTCAACAACTATGAGGAGTTGGTAGATCGTGCTCTAATGATTGAAGGGAAGCAGCAGCAAATTCAGAACCGCAAGAGGAAGTATGGACAAGGGAAGTACAATTCTGGAGCTCAGTAGAAGCCACGTTTTACCCCGAAATCGGGAGGACATTTCCAGCATACCCATGGAGGAGGTAGCTCACACAACCATAATGGCCCCAAGAATGGTAACGAGAATGGAGGAAGCAACGGCCAGAACCGTACCAACCCGTCAACCCCAGCCAAGAGAGACCTGAGCCAAGTCACTTGCTTTAAGTGCCAGAAGACTGGATATTATGCCAATGAATGTCCTGAAGCCCAGAATGGAAATGGTAATGTAAGCTCAGGAAAGAAGCCGAACCCTTTCAACAGGGGACAGGTGAACCACGTTAATGTGGAGGAGGTTGAAGCCCAGCCAGATGCAGTAATAGGTAAGTTTTTGGTTAAGTCATTTACTGCAATCGTTCTTTTTGATACTGGTGCATCGCATTCATACATATCAAGGGGATTTGTGGATAAGTATAAACTGCCCACCAAGGTTCATAGAACACCTATGTTAGTAAGCTCACCAGGAGCGGAGTATATGGCTAGTCGAGGGTGTTTTCAAGTGCCATTGAGTATAGGTAGGCATGTTTTCCCCTTGGATTTAATCATTTTGGAATCACAAGGTTTGGATGTAATTCTGGGTATGGACTGGCTGTTGCTGTATGGAGGAAACATCGATTGCGCCAGTAAGTCGATTTTGCTTACCACCCCAGAAGGAAGAAGGATCAAGTATGTATCACGACATGAGCCGAAGAGGACACAAGTAAATTCCTTAACAGGAGTTGTGCAGGAGGAAGTACCAGTGGTGAAGGATTTCCCTGATGTATTTCCCGAAGAGTTGCCAGGCATGCCACCTGATAGAGACATTGAGTTTTTGATTGAGCTATTGCCAGGCACAGGGCCGATATCTAAGAGACCGTACCGGATGCCCGCACAAGATTTGGAGGAAATTAAGAAGCAAATTAAGGAGTTATTGGATAAAGGCTATATTCTCCCAAGTTCTTCACCTAGGGGATCACCAGTGCTTCTAGTGGAGAAGAAGGATGGATCTTTGAGGATGGTTGTTGACTATAGATACGTCTCCAACGTATTTATAATTTTTGATTGCTCCATGCTACTTTATCTACTGTTTTGGACTATATTGGGCATTATTTTCCACTTTTATATTATTTTTGGGACTAACCTATTAACCGGAGGCCTAGCCCAGAATTGTTGTTTTTGCCTATTTCAGTGTTTCGAAGAAACGGAATATCAAACGGAGTCCAAACGGAATAAAACCTTCGGGAACGTGATTTTCTCACCGAACGTGATCCAGGAGACTTGGACCCTGCTCCAAGGAACAAAAGAGGCGGTCACGAGGGTGGGGGGTGCGCCCCCTACCTCGTGGGCCCCCTGTTGCTCCACCGACGTACTCCTTCCTCCTATATATACCTATGTATCCCCAAATGATCAGAACAGGAGCCAAAAACATAATTCCACCGCCGCAACCTTCTGTATCCACGGGATCCCGTCTTGGGGCCTGTTCCGGAGCTCCGGCGGAGGGGGCATCCACCACGAAGGGCTTCTACATCAACACCATAGCCCCTCCGATGAAGTGTGAGTAGTTTACTTCAGACCTTCAGGTCCATAGCTAGTAGGTAGATGGCTTCTTCTCTCTTTTTGGATCTCAATACAATGTTCTCCCCCTCTCTCGTGGAGATCTATTCGATGTAATCTTCTTTTTGCGGTGTGTTTGTTGAGACCGATGAATTGTGGGTTTATTATCCAACTTATCTATGAATAATATTTGAATCTTCTCTGAATTCTTTTATGTATGATTGAGTTACACTACTAGGAAAAGGGCTATAGATGGGATGGACACTAATGGCGCACTGTACATGTGGTGCTCCATTACTAAATACTAATGGCGCACCATGTGTTGGTGCGCCATTAGTGTGCAAATACTAATGGCGCACCACATCCCACGGTGCGTCATTAGTAAAATTTTTTTTCAAAACTACTAATGGCGCACCGTGGGAGTGGTGTGCCATTACTAGTTGACATAGTAATGGCGCACCACAGCCACCGTGCGCCATTAGTAGTTTTGAAAAAAAAACTAAAAAAAATAAAACTTGTTAGTAATGGCGCACCTGTGGACAGTGCGCCATTACTAGTTTTAACTAGTAATGGCGCACTGTCCACTGGTGCGCCATTACTAAGTTTTTTTCAAAAATAAATTCAATTTATTTTTCTTTTTCTTTTCAAAACTAGTAATGGCGCACCACCCCACGGTGCGCCATTACTAACTTGGCCCAAAAGTTCCCGAATGCACCCCCCCCCCCGGACCGCCTTTTCAGTTTTTTTAAAAAATAAAATAAAATGATAAAAATGTCAAAAAAATAAAAGAAAATAAGTTTCCCATGTGATATGTGGTCTAGTTGTTGGGAAAATTTACAAATATGAATTTCGACTTTATTTGCAAAATCTCTTTGGAAATTTGTAAAATGGCCATAACTTTTGCATACGAACTCGGATTAAAAAGTTTTTTATATGAAAAATCATCTACTCAAAAAGTTACGGGGCTTTCAAGATCTAGAGGCAAAAAAATTCAACAAATTTCAAACTTACTAGTGGCGCACCATGGATGTGGTGCGCCACTAGTAATAGAAAAAAAATTGGTTTTGAATTTTTTTTGAATTTTTTTTCAAAAAATGATACGTAATATGACCGGGAAGTTTGAAATATTTTTCAAAATTTCATTATAGTCATGAACATGAACAAAGTCCTAGACATCAACAAGGTATAATAGGATTGATATGCTAGATATATCAACAAGTGCCTGTGAAGTGAGCTGTTGCTGGGGTTGGATAGAACTCTGAAGTTAAGCATGCTTGGGCTGGAGTAGTGTGAGGATGGGTGACCTTTCGGGAAGTTTGACCATGGAGTGCGATTTGACCTGAGTTTAAGCATATTGACCCGAGATTAAGCCATAGTGACCTGAGATTAAGAAAAAAAATTGAAAAAAAAATTGAAAAAAAAATTGAAAAAATTTCTGAAAAAAAAATTGAAAAAAATGTTACTAGTGGCGCACTTCTATGTGGTGTGCCATTAGTATACCAGATACTAATGGCGCACCGTGTGCTATACTAATGGCGCAGCAGTGATGCGCCATTAGTAAAAAATACTAGTGGCGTGATACTAATGGCGCACTGGTAGTGCGCCATTAGTAGGCAAAACCGGTGCACCATTAGTAGGCATTTTCCTAGTAGTGTTATCTTTGCAAGTCTCTTCGAATTATCCTTTTTGGTTTGGCCAACTAGATTGGTAGTTCTTGCAATGGGAGAAGTGCTTAGCTTTGGGTTCAATCTTGCGGTGTCCTTTCCCAGTGTCAGCAGGGGCAGCAAGGCACGTATTGTATTGTTGCCATCGAGGATAACAGGATGGGGTTTTTTATCATATTGCATGAATTTATCCATCTACATCATGTCATCTTGCTTAAGGCGTTACTCTGTTTTTAACTTAATACTCTAGATGCATGCTGGATAGCGGTCGATGAGTGGAGTAATAGTAGTAGATGCAGAATCGTTTCGATCTACTTGTCATGGACGTGATGCCTATATATACTCATAATTATGCTCAATTCTGTCAATTGCTCAACAGTAATTTGTTTACCCACCGTAGAATATCTATGCTCTTGAGAGAAGCCACTAGTGAAACCTATGGCCCCCGGGTCTATTCTCATCATATCAATCTCTATCGCTTTATTATTTGCTTTGTTTTTACTTTGCCTTTTACTTTTCACTTTGCATCTATCTATCAAAAATACCAAAAATATTATTTATCATCTCTATCAGATCTCACTCTCGTAAGTGAACGTGAAGGGATTGACAACCCCTAATCACGTTGATTGCGAGTAGCTATCGTTTTGTGCAGGTACGAGGGACTAGTGCGTGGTCTCCTACTGGATTGATACCTTGGTTCTCAAAAACTGAGGGAAATACTTACGCTACTTTCCTGCATCATCCTCTCCTCTTCGGGGAAATCCAACGCGGTGCTCAAGAGGTAGCAAGAAGAATTTCTGGCGCTGTTGCCGGGGAGGCTCACGCAAGCAAGTCAACCATACCAAGTACGCATCACAATCCCTATCTCTTGCATTGCATTATTTGCCATTTGCCTCTCGTTTTCCTCTCCCCCACTTCACCCTTGCCGATTTATTCGCCCTCCCTTTCCCAATCTCCTCCTCTCTTTCCCGTTTGCCTTTTTTTGTTGCCTTTCTGTTTGCTCGTGTGTTACTTTGCTTGCTTGTCATCATGCTTAGTCTCATATCTTCTCCGCTATCTCCCGAGAATGAAGTTCTAAATTTTAAACAAAGGGAGGGAGAAAATCTAAAAGATGCTTGGTATAGAATTTGCAATGCTCAAAATAGATCTACCAGGAAGCAATCTACTTCAATTCTTCTTCGTAATTTTTATGTAGGTGCTAATCCTTGGTATAGATATATCCTTGATACAATTACCGGAGGGAATTTCTTGGGTAGCCATACTTTTGATTCTTATAATGCTTTAATAGATATATTTGGCTCTCCACCCCTTTTGATTAATGGAACTACGTTAACTTTGGAGCATGTTATGCAAAGGCTTGGAACTATTGAGAATAAAGTTGCTACCATTGAATCAATTGAAAATCTTGATAAAAAGATCCACAATCAAATTACCCAATATGGATCTAAGGTAGGAATGACTTTGAAAAATATTAAAGAAAAAGAACCCATAGTTAATGAGAAATAAATCTAGATTCCACAAGAATCGATAAACTTGAGGGTATCATTACCAACTTGGGAACCATTTTTTCTTCCGTCCAAAACACTCCAAGGTCTTCTACTAAAAAAACTAAGCTTATTTATGTTCCTAAGAATAAGGGAGAATCATCTAGTAAGGAAACTGCGGATCTTAAATCTATAAGTGTTCATCCCAATCTTTTTACCATCATCAAGGAACCATTTGCTATAAATGAATTTTTCGATCTTTTGCCTGAAAATTTGATAATTACTAGAGATAAAGAAAATTCTAAAAGGGTAGGTACCTCATTGAAGAATTGCCTACCAAAGATGGCAATACCTAGATCTATCCTTGCTTTTATGCCTAGCTAGGTGCGTTAAACGATAGCGCTTGTTGGGAGGCAACCCAATTTTTATTTGTGTTTTTTTTTGCTTATGTTTAGGAATAAATAATCCATCTAGCCTCTTTTTGGATGTGGTTTTATCTTTTAATTAGTGTTTGTGCCAAGTAGAACCTATAGGATAACCTACGATGATAGTTGATTTGATTCTGCTGAAAAACAGAAACTTTGCGCGCACGAATATAATTTTGTTAAATCACAGGAACGTGCTTTTGCGTTGATTCTTTTTGCTGCCGTTCAATAAACAAAATTTCCAGGACTTCCTATTTTGGTAGAATTTTTAGAGTTCCAGAAGTTTGCGTTAGTTACAGATTTCTACAGACTGTTCTGTTTTTGAAAGATTCTGTTTTACGGGTGTTGTTTGCTTATTTTGATGAATCTATGGCTAGTTAAATAGTTTATAATCCATAGAGAAGTTGGAATACAGTAGGTTTAACACCAATATAAATAAAGAATGAGTTCATTACAGTACCTTAAGTAGTTCTTTGTTTTCTTTCTCTAACGGAGCCCACGAGATTTCTGTTGAGTTTTGTGTTGTGAAGTTTTCAAGTTTTGGGTGAATTCTTTTGATGGATTATGGAACAAGGAGTGGCAAGAGCCTAAGCTTGGGGATGCCCATGGAACCCCCAAGATAATCCAAGGACACCAAAAATTCAATGCTTCGGGATGCCCCAGAAGGCATCCCCTCTTTCGTCCACTTCCATCGGTAATTTACTTGGAGCTATATTTTTATTCACCACATGATATGTGTTTTGCTTGGAGTGTCTTGTATTATTTGCGTCTTTGCTTGTTAGTTTACCACAATCATCCTTGCTGTACACACCTTTTGAGCTTGATAGTTTTGCTCATAGTGCTTCACTTATATCTTTTGAGCGTGATAATTTTTGCTCTAGTGCTTCACTTAGATCTTTTAGAGCACAGTGGTGGATTTGTTTTAAAGAAACTATTGATCTCTCATGCTTCACTTAGAATATTTTGAGATTCGTTAATAGTATGGTAATTCGCTTAATGCTAATATACTTGGTGTTCAAGATATGTGAAACTTTTTTTTGAGTGCGTTGAATACTAAGATAAGTTTGATGCTTGATAATTGTTTTGAGATATGAAGATGGTGATATTAGAGTCATGCTAGTTAAGTAGTTGTGAATTCAAAGAATACTTGTGTTGAAGTTTGTGATTCCCGTAGCATGCACGTATGGTGAACCGTTATGTGATGAACTCGGAGCATGATTTATTTATTGATTGTCTACCTTATGAGTGGCGGTCGGGGACGAGCGATGGTCTTTTCCTACCAATCTATCCCAATAGGAGCATGTGCGTAATACTTTGCTTTGATAACTTCTAGATTTTTGCAATAAGTATATGAGTTCTTTATGACTAATGTTGAGTCCATGGATTATACGCACTTTCTCCCATCCTTCCACCTTTGCTAGCCTCTCTAATACCGCGCACCTTTCGCCGGTATCATACACCCACCATATACCTTCCTCAAAACAGCCACCATTCCTACCTATCATGGCATTTCCATAGCCATTTCGAGATATATTGCCATGCAACTTTCCACCGTTCCGTTTATTATGACACACTCCATCATTGTCATATTGCTAGCATGATCATGTAGTTGACATCGTATTTGTGGCAAAGCCACCGTTCATAATTCTTTCATACATGTCACTCATGATTCATTGCATATCCCGGTATACCGCCGGAGGCATTCATATAGAGTCATACTTTGTTCTAAGTATCGAGTTGTAATTGTTGAGTTATAAGAAAAATAAAAGTGTGATGATCATCATTATTAGAGCATTGTCCCAAGTGAGGAAAGGACGATGGAGACTATGATTCCCCCATAAGTCGGGATGAGACTCCGGACGAAAAATAAAAAAAGAGGCAAAAAAAAGAGAAAGGCCCAAATAAAAAAATGAGAGAAGGGACAATGCTACTATCCTTTTACCACACTTGTGCTTCAAAGTAGCACCAAGATCTTCATGATAGAGAGTCTCTCATTTTGTCACTTTAATATACTAGTGGGAATTTTTCATTATAGAACTTGGCATGTATATTCCAATGATGGGCTTCCTCAAAATGCCCTAGGTCTTCGTGAGCAAGCGAGTTGGATGCACACCCACTTAGTTTCTTTTCTAAGAGCTTTCATATACTTATAGCTCTAGTGCATCCGTTGCATGGCAATCCCTACTCACTCACATTGATATCTATTGATGGGCATCTCCATAGCCCGTTGATACGCCTAGTTGATGTGAGACTATCTTCCCTCTTTTTGTCTTCTCCACAACCACCATTCTATTCCACATAGTGCTATATCCATGGTTCACGCTCATGTATTGCGTGAAGATTGAAAAAGTTTTGAGAATTTCATAAGTGTGAAACAATTGCTTGGCTTGTCATCGGGGTTGTGCATGATTTAAATATTTTATGTGGGGAAGATGGCGCATAGCCAGACTATATGATTTTGTAGGGATAACTTTCTTTGGCCATGTTATTTTGAGAAGACATGATTGCTTTGATTAGTATGCTTGAAGTATTATTATTTTTTATGTCAATATAAACTTTTGTCTTGAATCTTTCGGATCTGAATATTCATATCACAATTAAGAAGATTTACATTGAAATTATGCCAAAGTATCACTCCGCATCGAAAATTCTTTTTTTTATCATTTACGTACTCGAGGACGAGCAAGAATTAAGCTTGGGGATGCCTGATACGTCTACAACGTATCTATAACTTTTGATTGCTCCATGCTACTTTATCTACTGTTTTGGACTATATTGGGCTTTATTTTCCACTTTTATATTATTTTTGGGACTAACCTATTAACCGGAGGCCTAGCCCAGAATTGCTGTTTTTTTTCCTATTTCAGTGTTTCGAAGAAACGGAATATCAAACGGAGTCCAAACGGAATAAAACCTTCGGGAACGTGATTTTCTCACCGAACGTGATCCAGGAGACTTGGACCCTGCTCCAAGGAACAAAAGAGGCAGCCACGAGGGTGGGGTGCGCCCCCCTTGGGCGCGCCCCCTACCTCGTGGGTCCCCTGTTGCTCCACCGACGTACTCCTTCCTCCTATATATACCTACGTATCCCCAAACAATCAGAACAGGAGCCAAAAACCTAATTCCACCGCTGCAACCTTCTGTATCCACGAGATCCCATCTTGGAGTTTGTTCCGGAGCTCCGCCGGAGGGGGCATCACCACGGAGGGCTTCTACATCAACACCATAGCCCCTCGGATGAAGTGTGAGTAGTTTACTTTAGACCTTCGGGTCCATAGCTAGTAGCTAGATGGCTTCTTCTCTCTTTTTGGATCTCAATACAATGTTCTCCCCCTCTCTCGTGGAGATCTATTCGATGTAATCTTCTTTTTGCGGTGTGTTTGTTGAGAACGATGAATTGTGGGTTTATGATCCAACTTATCTATGAATAATATTTGAATCTTCTCTGAATTCTTTTATGTATGATTGAGTTATATTTTCAAGTCTCTTCGAATTATCCTTTTTGGTTTGGCCAACTAGATTGGTAGTTCTTGCAATGGGAGAAGTGCTTAGCTTTGGGTTCAATCTTGTGGTGTCCTTTCCCAGTGACAGCAGGGGCAGCAAGGCACGTATTGTATTGTTGCCATCGAGGATAACAAGATGGGGTTTTTATCATATTGCATGAATTTATCCCTCTACACCATGTCATCTTGCTTAAGGCGTTACTCTATTTTTTAACTTAGTACTCTAGATGCATGCTGGATAGCGGTCGATGAGTGGAGTAATAGTAGTAGATGCAGAATCGTTTCGATCTACTTGTCTTGGACGTGATGCCTATATACATGATCATACCTAGATATACTCATAATTATGCTCAATTCTGTCAATTGCTCAATAGTAATTTGTTCACCCACCATAGAATATCTACGCTCTTGAGAGAAGCCACTAGTGAAACCTATGGCCCCCGGGTCTATTCTCATCATATCAATCTCTATCGCTTTATTATTTGCTGTTTTTACTTTGCCTTTTACTTTTCACTTTGCATCTATCTATCAAAAATACCAAAAATATTATTTATCATCTCTATCAGATCTCACTCTCGTAAGTGACTGTGAAGGGATTGACAACCCCTAATCGCGTTGGTTGCGAGTAGCTATTGTTTTGTGTAGGTACGAGGGACTTGTGCATGGTCTCCTACTGGATTGATACCTTGGTCCTCAAAAACTGAGGGAAATACTTACGCTACTTTGCTGCATCATGCTCTCCTCTTCCGGGAAATCCAACGCAGTGCTCAAGAGGTAGCAATTATCAAGGACTAAATGAAGTGACCATCAAGAACAAGTACCCACTGCCGATGATCAATGATTTGTTTGACCAATTACAAGGAGCATTTGCGTTTGGTACTGGAGAAACTCGGAGAACATCAGTTATATGCCAAGTTTAGCAAATGTGAGTTTTGTTGAAAGAAGTTGGATTCCTCGGACATGTTATATCCGGAGAAGGAATAGCAGTAGATCCCACCAAGGTTGTCACTGTGACAAATTGGGTAGCACCAACAACAGTTGGAGAGATCCGGAGTTTTCTTGGGCTAGCAGGATACTACCGGAGATTCATTGAGAATTTCTCTAAGATTGCGAAGCCTATGACGGAGTTGTTAAAGAAGGATACCAAGTTCAAATGGAGTAAGGAATGTGAGGCCAGTTTCTAGGAGTTGAAGAAACGTTTGGTTACATCGCCAGTGTTGATTTTGCCGGATCAGTGCAAGGATTATGAGGTGTATTGCGACGCTTCATGTCGAGGACTTGGAGCCGTGCTTATGCAGGAGGGAAGAGTTGTTTCGTATGCTTCTCGACAACTTAAGCCTCATGAGCTGAATTATGCCACACATGATTTGGAGTTAGCAGCCGTAGTGCATGCATTGAAGACATGGAGACACTTTCTCATCGGAAACCATTGTGAGGTGTACACGGATCACAAGAGTTTGAAGTACATTTTCACACAGAAGGAGTTGAATCTCAGGCAAAGGAGATGGTTGGAACTCATCAAGGATTATGATATGAGATTGCATTATCGCCCCGGAAAGGCTAACGTAGTAGCCGATGCATTGAGCCGTAAAAGCCATGTCAACACAATCATGACCGGAGAGTTACCAAAGGAGTTAGCCGAGGACCTTCGCGAACTATGTTTGGAGATAGTTCTGAGAGGCTATGTAGCAGCATTGGAGATTCAGTCAACTTTGATGGATAAGATCAGAGAAGCTCAGAAGACCGACAAGGAGATTGCCGAGATAAAGGAGAAGATGAGCAAAGGAAAAGCTAAAGGATTTCGTGAGGATGAGCATGATAACTTATGGTTTGAGGACCGCGTTTATGTGCCCAATGACCCGGGGATCAAGAAGTTGATTCTACAGGAGGCCCATGATTCGCCGTATTTGATTCACCCAGGAAATACCAATATGTATTTGGATTTCAAGGATACTTTCTGGTGGACCGAAATGAAGAAGGATATAGCGGAGTATGTAGCAGTATGTGATGTCTGTCAAAGAGTGAAGGCAGAGCATCAGAAGCCGGCATGATTGTTACAGCCATTGCCAATACTCGAATGGAAGTGGGATAAGTTAGGCATGGATTTTATCACGGGATTGCCCAGGACTCGTTCAGGCTACGACTCGATTTGGGTTGTAGTCGATCGTTTGACGAAGGTAGCTCATTTCATCCCAGTGAAGACCACTTACACTAGTGCTAAGTTGCCAAAGATTTATATGACCAGGATCGTATGTCTGCATGGAGTTTCGAGGAGCATTGTATCAGATAGAGGAACCCAGTTTACCTCAAAGTTCTGGAATCAGTTGCATGAAACCTTGGGTACCAGGCTAGAGTTCAGTACAGCTTTTCACCCGCGGACAGATGGACAGACCGAGAGAGTCAATCAGATTTTGGAGGATATGCTGAGAGCTTGTGCGCTAGATTATGGATCTAGTTGGGACGATAATTTGCCATATGCAGAGTTCTCCTACAACAACAGTTATCAATCCAGTTTAAAGATGGCCCCTTTCGAAGCTTTGGACGGAAGGAGGTGAAGGACCCCATTATCGTGGGATGAAGTTGGAGACGGCCAGTTGTTTGGACCGGATTTGATTAAGGAGTCTGAACAAAAGGTGAAGTTGATTCGCGTTAGGCTCAAGGTAGCCCAATCCAGGCAGAAGAGCTACGCAGATTCCAAATGAAAGGAGACTGTTTACGAAATCGGAGACAGAGTTTATCTTCGTGTATCTCCACTTCGAGCAGTTAAGCGCTTTGGAGTTAAGGGAAAGTTAGCGCCATGTTTTGTGGGACCCTACAAAGTTCTGGAGCGAATGGGAGAAGTTTCTTACAAATTGGAATTGCCCGAAGGATTGTCAGGAGTTCACTATGTGTTCCATGTTTCCCAGTTGAAGAAGTGCCACGCGGAGATGGCTGATATACCGCTGAGAGATACAGTGCCGCGGGAAGCAATTCAGCTGGATAGTGATTTGACCTGTGAGGAGAAACCAGTCAAGATTCTCGAATATGCCAGCCGAGTCACCCGCAGCAAGGTTATCAAGTTTTGCAAAGTTCAGTGGAGCCACCACACCGAGGATGAAGCCACCTGGGAGCGAGAGGAAGATCTCCTGAAGGACCACCCTCACCTATTTTCTAGCTAACCCGAATCTCGAGGGCGAGATTCATCTTACGGGGGGTAGGTTTGTAACATCCCAAATTTTCAATTTGGAATGTTATACATAGATCATCATTGCATATCATATTTTATTGCATTTTTGGGCTTGATCCTAGTAATTTCACGCAACTCAAGGACCCATAGAGAGAGTTGGGAATTTCGTTATTTTCATATTTGAGTTTTCTCAAATTTTGAAAATAGGATCATTTGATTTTATTTATTTTATCTTCAATTATTTCTACTATGAAAATATGAGAGAGGGAATAAAATGACTTTCCCAAAATAAAGAAATATTGAGGATTTACTAATAAAATCAAATAAGATTTTATTTTGGAGTTTATTGCTATTTTATTTGAATTTAGGAAAAATGCGTGTTTTTTCAAAATTCCATTTAGGCACCAAATAAATGTTCATCTAAACCGTCTTGATTTTAGAAGTCGGGGAAAATTTATTTCGGGATTTTTGGAGTTCGTTTAGTATTTCTTTTATTTGTTTTTCTGCGCGTAATGTTTTTAAAAAAACGAAACCGACCTTGGGCCGTGTTCAGCCGGAACTTCGCCTGGCCGGGCCTTTATAATGCGCCGCCTGAGCCCACCCGAGCCACTAGCCCGCCCCGCACCTGAACCCTAAGCCTAAGCCGCCGCCGCCGCCGTCGCCGCTGCCGCCGCCCCGGATCCCGCGTCGCGCCTCCTACCGCCGCCGCCGCCATCGACGGCCCGCCGGACCCCGTCGCCGACCCCGCCGCCCCCTCGCCGGAGGTAGCCGCCGCCTCGTCGCCGGCGGTTTTCCTCGAGAAAACCGTTTGGTTTTTCCGCCGGTTTTTCGTTTGGTTTTTTTTAAACCCCTAGATCCGTTTTTTCTGGTTTAGTTTATTTAGCGGACGTTCGTCCGTACGTTTGTTTTAACAAACGGTTTTCGTCGTTTATCCGCAGACAGCGAACGTTCGTTCGTTAGCCTGTTCGTCGGTATTTCTTTTTCTCGGATTTTCCGCGATTATTTCTGATCGCGATTTCCGATCTGTTTTTCGTTTTAGTTTATCTTTTAGCTCGTTTATCGCAATCAGGCAATTCAAGCGCCTAGAGTTTCGTCTCGAAACACTCTTTCCGTTTAACGAACTCAAACAAGTTTTTCCTACTGTAAAATTTGACTTAGGTCCAGATTAGTAAACGAAGCTTGTTTCTTTCGCCGTTTGACTTTTGTTGCTTCGTTTGATTTGATTCTTTTTCCAAAACGGAGTTCTTAAGTTGAACTTTCTGGTTAGGTCTCTTATTTGAGTTATACCTGTGCATTAGATGAACTTATTGTATGCTTGTTTGTTTGCGATGGAGTACCCGGAGTGCGCCGCTTGCTAATTCGAATGTCTAGGTTTCACGGATCATCAGCAAGGCAAGTAACACTTTGATCATACCTTTTTACTACCCAGTTTTATTGCATTTGATCAATCCCCAATCAATTGCATGATTAGGATCTAATTTTAATATGTGGGTTTTGGGAAGTAGATGAGGTAGTACCTATTACCTGTTATATTATCAAACCCTTGGGAGTTATTTCTACGTTTGCTTATTATGCCATGCTATGCTAGTAGACGTGGATTGGGTGAGTGTATCCATGACAGATTATCAAACCCTTGGGAGTTACTTATACTCTGTTGTAAATCCTTTGAGTAATGTGCGCGTCAGCATTACTGATCCAGGGATGACACTGATGCATAGAGATCAGACTGTTTGAGGTTTGGTCGCTACACAAACTCTAAAGTTTCAAATGAAATTCTGTTTTGTATGCTCAAATAGCTCATGTATCAACTAGGGCTGTCCATATCTTCCATGCTAGATGGGTTATTCTCACGATGAGTGGACTCTGCTCATCATTCACGAGAAAATGGCCGGTAACCGAGATGCCCAGTCCCATGCTCAAATCAAATAAAAATAATTGCAAACAAAATTCCCCCATGATTGTTGTTAGTTGGATGGTACCCGTTGTTTCGGACCAGCCGTGGAATGTGTTTATTGGTCGTGGGGGAGTATAAACTTTGCCATTCTGTTTGGGAACCCCCTATAATGTATGTAGCATGGAAGATATCGAGATCTCGTGGTTGTTATGTTGACAATGAATGTATGCCGCTCAAAATATTAATTTACATTGAGTATGACTATGACTGGATCTCTTTTGCCATGAATTACAATGTCTAGTCAGTCCTTGATCCTCAGGGGTGCTCTGCATTTATGTTTTGCGGTCTCAGAAAGGTATGGTGAGATACCATCTTGTTATATCATATCATGATTGTTTTGAGAAAGTGTTGTCATCCAAGATTTATTATTATTGCTCGCAAGTTGACTGTCACATCCCTAGTTCTGGTATGACCTAGACTCGCTAGTCATTTGTGCATCATGTTTAAATTCCATTTAATTTTGAAATGAGGACTTGTGAAACCCTCAGAATCATCTCTGAAAATGACCCAAATAAAAATTGTTCCAAAAAGGTCCAAGAAAATGTTCATGTTGCTCTCTGAAAATATTGGTCAGAGGTAAAATTCAAACAAATATTTTAGGAGCTCATGGATATTTATTTTGGCCATTTGGATTAATCCGATAATTATTTGCATTGGATATATATATGTCATATATATAATATATGTCCAAAAATTATGCCAATTGCTGAGGAGCTCTGGAATAATATAACTAGCTCCTATAAAAATTGGCATAAGAAAATAAAATAATTTAGTATTTTAATTAAATCAAAACTTATGTCTGAAATAGAAAAGAAAACAAAAATGTAAAATGCTTACCTGTGCCCACCTGAGGCCTGGCACTGCGCGGCCCAGCTGGCCGGCCCAGCCGACTGGCCAGTGCCAGTCGTCCTCCACCTCCCGCCAGGAGGCCAGGGCATGTGGCCGACGCGTGCGCACCGCTGTGCCGCCACGGCACCTGCCTGCCTGTCCTCCCCCCGACGCCTGGACGTCCGGAACGACGCCACGCGCCGCCCCGCACCTCTCTCCCTCTCTCCAGTGGCCTCCCCTCCTCTCTCTCGCCCTCTCATGCGAACGTCCGAGCGCCACGGCCGCCGCCGATGAGCACCACCGTAGCCACCGCCTCCCCCTCGTCCCTCCGTCGTGTCCACGCGCTCCGCCGCTGTGGGCTACGCCTCCTCGACGAGACGCACGGCGCCGGACGCCCTGGAACACCGCCATCGCCATCGTCTTCGTCACCGGCTGCCCGAGATCGCCGACGATGCTCCGGCCGCACCAGTGCTTCCCCGAGCCCGCTGACGCCTTCGTTGGATCCACCATGAGCATCTCCCCGTTTCCCCTCTCTTCTCCCCCTCGTTCCCGCGCCGTAGCTCCGTTCCCCACCATGGCCGAAGCCATCGCCGCCGCAGCTCCTCGCCATCGTGGCCACAGCCGCCGCAGCCCGCAGCCGAGCTCGCCGTTGCACTCAGTGCACTCTGGCGAGTCGCGCGGACCCGCTCGCAGCCTTCCTAGTGCCCTGTAGCGCCTAACCCGCATCAACCGAGCTCCGGCCGCCGCCGCGAGCTCTGCTCCGGCGAGCCCCGCCGTCCCCGCGACCTTCCCTATGGCCAGGTGGATGCGGTCGAGCGCGGGCTGCCGATGGGTAGTCCCCGCGCGCTTTCCCGCCGCCTGTAGCGCGTTCCGGTGAAGCACCGCCACGCGGTTTGGTCACCGCCGGCCAACTCCGGCGAGCGCTGACGTGGTGGCTTAGTTAGTGCTTAACCCCCTCCTAATTACCCCCCTGAGACTGACCAATGGGCCCCAGGGCTTAGTCAAAGCAAATCAGCCCAGGTTTGACTCGGGGTTAACCCCAGTGTCACTGACGTGTGGTCCCCACACGTCAGGTTTGACCCTGGTCAGCCCCGGTTGACCTGCTGACGTCGTGCTGACGTCGTGCTGGCGCAATAATATATTTTCTGGAATTAAAATAAATCAAGAAATTCCAGAAAATGTTCAAAACTTCAAAAATTCATAGAAATTCAACCGTAGCTCAGATTTAAATAATTTATATATGAAAAATTATCAGAAAAATGCAATCTTTCCATCTGTACTAGTTTCATGCATGACAAACCAACTTATACATGCTGTATAAGTGAAAACATGTAAATGGCATTTATAAAGAGTAAATTTGGAGTTGCACTCGAACTCTTGGTTCAAATGAACTTCAACCAAATGACTGCTAGCTGCATTAGCTCAATTAGCATCACATCTTCATGCCATGTTCATGCATCATACTGTTGCATATGCTTGTGTATTGATTGTTGGCACCGTTCCTTCTCGATAGGTCCTGCTCCGGAGAGTGTTCCAGAGTACCTGTCTGAGCAGCAGTGCCCCCTCTGTTGATCTACCAGGCAAGCAAACCCCCTTGTTCATTCCGATACAATCCTACTCTCTCGCTCCTGCTCTCAGTTATTGCATTAGGACAACAACGATTCATCTGCTACTTTGTGCTGCGGTAGTTGAACCCATTCCTCTGCATGACCTGTCATTGCCACAGTAAATAGTTGAAACCCACTAGCATGTGTAGGAGTTGATTGAGCCATGTTGTGTTCCTACCATACTATGCCTGCTATTGCTTAGAGTTGTGTCAGGTCTGGTTCATTGGGAATGAATTGGAGTGTTACGATATGTTCTGATGCTGAGAGTTAAGTGTTTGAACATGATTTGGTAAATGTAGCAGTGAGAGGCCATGTAGGAGTACATGGTGGGTTGTCTCACTGGAACCGTCCTTAAGCACTGAGTTCTATGTATGTTGTCCAATGACTCGATACTACCACACATTGGGCTCCGGGCGCTCCAAGCCCTCTCGACTTATTAACCAACTTGATCTCTGTCCAGGAGTCGCAACTAGTTTCTGGTGTTTGTAGGTAGTGTTAGTAGTCAACCAACTGGCACCCGCCCAGGTGGGCTTGGGACAGACTAGGCACAAGTGGCACAGTGTACCAAGCGTAGATCCATCCGGCGAGGTGGGCTTGGGAACCCTGCACGCATCGTTTGGGGCCGTGAGTGAAACCCCGGCCAGATCTCCTTGCGGATGGAACCCGAATAGGCGATAAACCTGGACTAGAGTCTTGTGTGGTTAGTCAGGTCGTGGCCGACACCCTCGCCAGGCTTCCGCTTGAAGGTTGCCGAGTTACATGATGTGTACATGGCGGTAAGTGGCGAGAGCGTGTGTGAAGAAGTACACCCCTGCAGGGTTAACATGATCTATTCGAATAGCCGGGTCCGCGGTTATGGACTTCTTGGATGCTTACATGGTACATAGACAACTTGAAGTGGATACTCTAAAATTCTCAATACAAGTGTGAGTACTATGGATGGCCTTCTCGTAGGGAGACGGGGATGAATCCATAGTAGTGTATAGTGTGGTGATTAGTGGACTCGTGTGCGCCATATCACCTCAAAGAAGTTCTGGTAGTCGTAGAACAGGTTAGCCATAGAGTCAAAGCTGGCTTGCTGCAACTAAACCCCACATTACCCTCATGATACTATTGCATGTATGATAGGATCTGATGTAAGTCTTGCTGAGTACCTTTGTACTCATGTTGCTTTATTTATGTTTTTGCAGTGGAGACTTCGGTCTTACTAGTGTCTTGTGGACTTCGACGAGTAGCTTGTACCTCAGCTACGATCTTGATCGGATGTTGTAGATAGTCAGGCTCTTTAGCCTTTTTCATTTGTAGATGTCTGTACTCAGACGTGTAATGCTTCCGCTTGTTGCTTGATTGCTCTGAATGTTGGGTCACGTGACCCCTGTTTGTAATAAATGCTATGATGACTCTTCTGAGCCTTTATCTATATGAGTTCTTGAGTTATGCTGTGATGCCATGTTGTATAGCACATACTTGCATGTTATGCGTACGTGTAATGTGTATTGTTATGTGTGGGATCTGACTATCTAGTTGTTTATCCTTAGTAGTCTCTCTTACCGGGAAATGTCTCCTAGTGCTTCCACTGAGCCCTGGTAGCTTGCTACTGCTCCGGAACACTTAGGCTGGCCGGCATGTGTCCTTCTTCGTTCCTGTGTCTGTCCCTTCGGGGAAATGTCACGCGATGAACACCGGAGTCCAGTTAGCCCGCTACAGCCCGGTTCACCGGAGTCCTGTTAGCCCAGTGCTATAGCCTGGATTCACTCGCTGATGACCGACACGTTCGATGCTGGGTCGTGGATGCCTATTCCTGTAAGTTAGTGCCACTTTGGGTTTACGACTAGCCATGTCAGCCCGGGCTCCTTGTCATATGGATGCTAGCGACACCATCATATACGTGTGCGAAAAGGCGCAAACGGTCCCGGGCAAAAGTAAGGCGACACCCATGGGGATACCGTGCGTGAGGCCGCAAAGTGATCTGAGGTGTTACATGCTAGATCGATGTGGCATTGAGTAGGGGTCCTGACAGCGTTGGTATCAGAGCCTGACTGCCTGTAGGATTACCAAGCCAAACTGGTCGAAGTTGAGTCTAGAAATTCTTTAGTTATGTAAGGGAATTGATTGTGGGAAGGAACGTAAGGCTGTGTTTACTCCTTTTACCTCATGGCCTTCTGATCTGAGTCATCCTACCTTTCCTACGAGGTTAAGGAACTAGGCTTCTCTTCCGTCTATCAGGATCACGTGTTACTACTCCGTAGTCCCATAGGATTGGTTGATTAGAGTCATATCCCAGTTTCGAGTACTTCCGATGTAGTCTGTTTAGTACTATCCCAGAACCTTGAGTGGTGATGTTGAGTTGTTGTACTACCCCATCGTTGGCAGGATGTCTCATTCTGAGCATTTTACTGCCGTTATTCTGCCGGAATTGCCCTAGGAGTTTGAGAGTTACTAATTTCCTTATCCTACATTCTATAGCCTATAATTAATGTTGATTCCGTCCCTGGTTTTCGTTTCTCAGGATGTCATCAAGTTCTGTTGCTCGTAGCCAGAACCACGGAGATGGTAGGGATGAGGATCCTCCCGACCAGCCTTCGTTGGCAAAGTTCATGTTAGAAATGGAGAGGAGCAAGCGTGATTCCAACCGCTTGTTGGCACGTATCGAGGAGAATACCGCACATCGGTTCAAAGGGTCGGCAACCATTCATGACTTCATTCGCTTGCACCCACACACCTTTCATCATTCCATCGAGCCACTCGATGCAGATGAATGGCTCCGTAGCATCACTCATAATCTGCATTCCGCGAACGTAGCTGAAGATGACAAGGTCACCTATGCCACATACCACCTGGAAGGACCTGCTAGTCTTTGGTGGCAGAACTATGAGGCTATGCTTCCAGCTGGCCAGACTTCCACCTGGAGGGATTTCATTGAGGCTTTTCGCGAGCATCACATTCCTGAGGCCCTCATCGATCGCAAGAGAGAAGAGTTCTGTAGTTTCACCCAGAGTAAGATGGCTGTTGATGCTTACAGTAGAGAGTTTGAGAACCTCGCCCGTTATGCCATAGAAGAGGTGTCCACGGACGCCAAGAAGCAGGCTAGGTTCCGGAAGGGTCTCAACCCCAAGTTGCGTCGTGATCTCCACTTGCACCATTGCAATACATTCCAGGCTCTTGTGAACAAGGCCATCAATGCAGAGACAGCTCAGCTCACTTACGAGGAGTCTCGTAAGCACACCCGGGATTTGGGATCTTCCTCCGGTTCTAGTTCTCATAAGCGCTGGATTTGGGTTCCAAACTCCGCTCTTCCACCCGGATATACCCCGAGGCCATCTTATGTGGCACCTCATCCAGTTCAGCAGTATGCTCCACCCAGGCCTATTGGTGGACCGCCTTCCAATGCGGGTCCACATCCTACCTCCAAGATTTGTTACAAGTGCGGAGAGCCAGGCCACATTGCCCGTATTTGCACTCAGACCAGAGTTGCTCCACCCCAGCCCGAGAAGTCTATTGGCCATGGTAAGCCATCACGCAAGATGATCAGTGCCAAGTCAGCTCCCACTGAACATGGATGTGTGCATCACATCTCAGCTAAAGACGCTCATGATGATCCAGATGTTGTTCTTGGTACACTCCTTGTCAACTGTCATCCGACATCGGTTTTGTTCGATACTGGAGCGTCTCATTCCTTCATTTCTGAAAGCTATGCCCGCTTGCACGACATGTCATTTTGTGATATGCCCTCCCCGCTACTTATTCAAACCCCTGGATCCAAATGGCAAACTTCTAGGATAAGTTATGGCAATGAAATCCTTGTTGACAGACTTGTATTCCTTGCTTCCTTGATATCTCTCAAGTATTCGATTATTAACATCATCTTGGGTATGGACTGGATGACAGCTCATCATGCCAAGATTGATTGTTTCACCAGGTCTGTTCAGCTCACACACCCATCTGGCAAGATAGTCACTGTCTCCACTAGAGTTGCAAAGTGTCAGCTCTATTCTCTTAATGCCAGCCCTCTTCCAGACCTTGAAGATATCCCGGTAGTCCGTGACTTTCCGGATGTCTTTCCAGAGGAACTGCCAGGTGTTCCACCTGACCGAGATGTAGAGTTCGTCATAGATCTTATCCCTGGAACCGCTCCAATCTCTAGGAGATCCTACAAGATGGCACCCTTAGAACTAGTCGAGCTTAAGAAACAACTCGATGAGTCCTTGCAAAAGGGTTTCATCCGTCCTAGTTCTTCTCCTTGGGCTTGCCCCGTCCTCTTTGTCAAGAAGAAAGACGGTACGGATCGGATGGTTGTAGATTATCGTCCCGTTAATTTGGTCACGGTAAAGAGCAAGTATCCGCTCCCCAGGATCAACGACCTGTATGATCAGCTCGCTGGATCCTCAGTCTTCTCCAAGTTGGATTTGAGGTTAGGCTACCACCAAATCAAGATCAGAAACGGGGACATCCCCAAGACAGCCTTTGTCACTCGTTATGGCCAGTACGAGTACACCGTCATGTCCTTCGGTCTAACCAACGCCCCAGCCACTTTCTCCCGCTTGATGAACTCGATCTTCATGGAGTACTTAGATAAATTTGTCGTGGTTTACCTCGATGATATTCTTATTTACTCGAAGAACAAGGAAGAGCATGTCGAACATCTTAGACTTGTATTAGAAAAACTCAGAGAGCACCGCCTTTATGCCAAGTTCTCCAAGTGTGAATTTTGGTTGCCAGAAGTGACCTACCTAGGCCACATAATCTCTGGTAAGGGCATTGCTGTCAACCCCGAGAGAGTTAAAGCCGTTCTTGATTGGACTCCACCTGAAACCGTTAAACAAGTTAGGAGCTTCCTTGGTCTAGCCAGCTATTGTCGCCGCTTTGTTGAAAACTTCTCCAAAGTAGCCAAACCCCTCACGGAACTTCTTAAGAAAGATAAAAAGTTTGAGTGGTCCCCACAGTATGAATACAGTTTTCAGGAACTGAAAAGGCGCCTGACTTCTGCTCCCATACTTGTGCCACCGGATTTCACTAAAGACTTTGTTATCTACTGCGATGCCTCACGACAGGGACTAGGTTGCATTCTTATGCAGGATCGTCATGCGATTGCCTATGCATCTCGACAGTTGCATCCACATGAGGAGAATTATCCTACACATGATCTCGAGCTTGCAGCCGTAGTCTATGCACTCAAGACCTGGCGACATTACCTCCTTGGTAAACGTTGCGAGATCTACACTGATCACCAGAGTCTCAAGTATATCTTCACCCAACCGGATATGAACCTTAGGCAAAGACGTTGGTTGGAGTTAATCACAGATTATGATCTAGGGATTACCTACACCCCAGGCAAAGCCAATGTCATGGCTGATGCTCTAAGTCGTAAATCCTATTGCAACAATCTCATGTTGCAGCAAGGCCAACCACTTCTCCATGAGGAATTCTGTAAGCTTAATCTTCACATTGCTCCTCACGGATTCCTTTCTACCCTGGTGGCGAAACCTGATCTTGAGGATCAGATTATCGCAGCTCAAAAGCAGGACACGGGAATTTCCCGAATCAAGAGAAACATTAAGAAGGGAGTTGGTGGATGTTTCTCTATGGATGATCATGGTGTTGTTTTCTTTGAGAATCGCTTGGTGATTCCCAAGAATCAACATCTTCGACAACTGATTCTTAAGGAGGCGCATGAATCTCCTCTCACGATTCATCCCGGTAGCACTAAGATGTACCAGGACCTACGCCAGAGGTTCTGGTGGACTAGGATGAAGAGAGAGATTTCTCAGTTCATTGCTAACTGTGATGTTTGTCGTCGCGTTAAGGCAGAGCATCAGAGACCTACTGGCACCCTTCAGCCTTTAGCTATTCCTAAATGGAAATGGGATAAAGTTGGTATGGACTTCATCACCGGCTTTCCCAGGACCAAGAAAGGGAATAACGCTATCTTCGTAGTCGTTGATCGTCTTTCCAAAGTGGCTCACTTCCTTCCTGTTCGAGAGAGTATCACTGCTAGTCAGCTTGCTGACTTATATATTTCTCGAATAGTATCACTCCATGGTGTTCCACTAGAGATCAATTCAGACCGTGGCAGTCTTTTCACTTCTCATTTCTGGGAGAGTTTCCAAACTGCCATGGGAACCCATCTTTCCTTCAGTACCGCTTTCCACCCTCAGTCGAGTGGTCAGGTGGAACGGGTCAATCAAATTCTCGAAGACATGCTCAGAGCTTGCGTTATCTCATTCGGTATGGATTGGGAGAAATGTCTTCCTTTCACCGAGTTTGCTTATAACAATAGCTATCAATCCAGTCTCAAGAAAGCTCCTTTTGAGATTCTCTATGGACGAAGATGTCAAACACCTTTGAACTGGTCAGAAACCGGTGAAAGACAATTCTTTGGACCGGACATGATCCAGGAGGCAGAAGAGCAAGTTCGCATCATTCGTGAGAATTTGAAAACAGCCCAATCTCGTCAAAAGAGCCAGTATGATCGTCGTCATAAGGAAGTGGCTTATGAAGTTGGCGACAAGGCTTACCTTCGGGTTACTCCCATGAAGGGTACCCATCGTTTCGGTATCAAGGGCAAGTTGGCTCCTCGTTACATTGGTCCTTTTCGCATTCTCGCTAAACAAGGAGAGGTTGCCTACCAATTGGAACTACCCCCACATCTTTCCAGAGTGCATGATGTCTTCCACGTCTCCCAACTCAGGCGTTGCTTCTCGGATCCTATCCGCGGAGTGGACCACGAAACGCTTGATCTCCAAGATAACCTCACGTATCGAGAGTATCCGGTTCACATTCTTGATCAAGCAGAGCGTGTTACTCGACGTCATAACATCAAGTTTCTCAAGGTTCAGTGGTCTCATCATTCCGAGAGAGAAGCTACTTGGGAGCGAGAAGATCATCTTCGACTGGAGTACCCCACCTTCTTTCCGTCGACCCCTGAATCTCGGGACGAGATTCTTTCAAGTGGGGGCGAGTTGTCACATCCCTAGTTCTGGTATGACCTAGACTAGCTAGTCATTTGTGCATCATGTTTAAATTCCATTTAATTTTGAAATGAGGACTTGTGAAACCCTCAGAATCATCTCTGAAAATGACCCAAATAAAAATTGTTCCAAAAAGGTCCAAGAAATGTTCATGTTGCTCTCTGAAAATATTGGTCAGAGGTAAAATTCAAACAAATATTTTAGGAGCTCATGGATATTTATTTTGGCCATTTGGATTAATCCGATAATTATTTGCATTGGATATATATATGTCATATATATAATATATGTCCAAAAATTATGCCAATTGCTGAGGACCTCTGGAATAATATAAGTAGCTCCTATAAAAATTGGCATAAGAAAATAAAATGATTTAGTATTTTAATTAAATCAAAACTTATGTCTGAAATAGAAAAGAAAACAAAAATGTAAAATGCTTACCTGTGCCCACCTGAGGCCTGGCACTGCACGGCCCAGCTGGCCGGCCCAGCAGACTGGCCAGTGCCAGTCATCCTCCACCTCCCGCCAGGAGGCCAGGGCGTGTGGCCGACGCGTGCGCACCGCCGTGCCGCCACGGCACCTGCCTGCCTGTCCTCCTCCCCGACGCCTGGACGTTCGGAACGACGCCACGCGCCGCCCCGCACCTCTCTCCCTCTCTCCAGTGGCCTCCCCTCCTCTCTCTCGCCCTCTCCCGCAAACGTCCGAGAGCCACGGCCGCCACCGACGAGCACCACCGTAGCCACCGCCTCCCCCTCGTCCCTCCGTCGTGTCCACGCGCTCCGCCGTTGTGGGCCATCGCCATCGTCTTCGTCACCGGCTACCCGAGATCGCCGACGACGCTCCGGCCGCACCAGTGCTTCCCCGAGCCCGCTGACGCCTTCGCTAGATCCACCGTGAGCATCTCCACGTTTCCTCTCTCTTCTCCCCCTCGTTCCCGCGCCGTAGCTCCGTTCCCCACCATGGCCAAAGCCATCGCCGCCGCAGCTCCTCGCCGTCGTGGCCACAGCCGCCGCAGCCCGCAGCCGAGCTCGCCGTTGCACTCAATGCACTCTGGCGAGTCGCGCGGACCCGCTCGCAGCCTTCCTAGTGCCCTGTAGCGCCTAACCCGCATCAACCGAGCTCCGGCCGCCACCACGAGCTCTGCTCCGGCGAGCCCCGCCGTCCCCGCGACCTTCCCTATGGCCAGGTGGATGCGGTCAAGCGCGGGCTGCCGATGGGTAGTCCCCGCGCGCTTTCCCGCCGCCTATAGCGCGTTCCGGCGAAGCACCGCCGCGCGGTTTGGTCGCCGCCGGCCAACTCCGGCGGGCGCTGATGTGGCGGCTTAGTTAGTGCTTAACCCCCTCCTAATTACCCCCCTAAGACTGACCAGTGGGCCCCAGGGCTTAGTCAAAGCAAATCAGCCAAGGTTTGACTCGGGGTTAACCCCAGTGTCACTGACGTGTGGTCCCCACACGTCAGGTTTGACCCTGGTCAGCCTCGGTTGACCTGCTGACGTTGTGCTGACGTCGTGCTGGCGCAATAATATATTTTCTGGAATTAAAATAAATCAAGAAATTCCAGAAAATGTTCAAAACTTCAAAAATTCATAGAAATTCAACCGTAGCTCAGATTTAAATAATTTATATATGAAAAATTATTAGAAAAATGCAGTCTTTCCATCTGTACTAGTTTCATGCATGACAAACCAACTTATACATGCTGTATAAGTGAAAACATGTAAATGGCATTTATAAAGAGTTAATTTGGAGTTGCACTTGAACTCTTGGTTCAAATGAACTTCAACCAAATGACTGCTAGCTGCATTAGCTCAATTAGCATCACATCTTCATGCCAGGTTCATGCATCATATTGTTGCATATGCTTGTGTATTGATTGTTGGCACCGTTCCTTCTCGATAAGTCCTGCTCCGGAGAGTGTTCCAGAGTACCTGTCTGAGGAGCAGTGCCCCCTCTGTTGATCTACCAGGCAAGCAAACCCCCTTGTTCATTCCGATACAATCCTACTCTCTCGCTCCTGCTCTCAGTTATTGCATTAGGACACCAACGATTCATCTGTTACTTTGTGCAGCGGTAGTTGAACCCATTCCTCTGCATGACCTGTCATTGCCACAGTAAATAGTTGAAACCCACTAGCATGTGTAGGAGTTGATTGAGCCATGTTGTGTTCCTACCATACTATGCATGCTATTGCTTAGAGTTGTGTCAGGTCTGGTTCATTGGGAATGAATTGGAGTGTTACGATATGTTCTGATGCTGAGAGTTAAGTGTGTGAACACGATTTGGTAAAGGTAGCGGTGAGAGGCCATGTAGGAGTACATGGTGGGTTGTCTCACTGGAACCGTC
Organism: Triticum aestivum; assembly: GCF_018294505.1. Taxonomy (NCBI): domain Eukaryota; kingdom Viridiplantae; phylum Streptophyta; class Magnoliopsida; order Poales; family Poaceae; genus Triticum; species Triticum aestivum. The sequence goes on along the minus strand of NC_057795.1, from coordinate 289,038,795 downwards.
CTTAAGCACTGAGTTCTATGTATGTTGTCCAATGACTCGATACTACCACACACTGGGCTCCGGGCGCTCCAAGCCCTCTCGACTTATTAACCAACTTGATCTCTGTCCAGGAGTCGCAACTAGTTTTTGGTGTTTGTAGGTAGTGTTAGTAGTCTACCAAGTGGCACCCGGCCAGGTGGGCTTGGGACAGACTAGGCACAAGTGGCACGGTGTACCAAGCGTAGATCCATCCGGCGAGGTGGGCTTGGGAACCCTGCACGCATCGTTTGGGGCCGTGAGTGAAACCCCGGCCGGATGTCCTTGCGGATGGAACCCGAATAGGCGATAAACCTGGACTAGAGTCTTGTGTGGTTAGTCAGGTCGTGGCCGACACCCTCGCCAGGCTTCCGCTTGAAGGTTGCCGAGTTACATGACGTGTACATGGCGGTAAGTGGCGAGAGCGTGTGTAAAGAAGTACACCCCTGCAGGGTTAACATGATCTATTCGAATAGCCGGGTCCGCGGTTATGGACTTCTTGGATGCTTACATGGTACATAGACAACTTGAAGTGGATACTCTAAAATGCTCAAGACAAGTGTGAGTACTATGGATGGCCTTCTCGTAGGGAGACGGGGATGAATCCATAGTAGTGTATTGTGTGGTGATTAGTGGACTCATGTGCGCCATATCACCTCAAAGAAGTTCTGGTAGTCGTAGAACAGGTTAGCCACAGAGTCAAAGCTGGCTTGCTGCAACTAAACCCCACATTACCCTCTTGATACTATTGCATGTATGATAGGATCTGATGTAAGTCTTGCTGAGTACCTTTGTACTCATGTTGCTTTATTTATGTTTTTGCAGTGGAGACTTCGGTCTTACTAGTGTCTTGTGGACTTCGACGAGTAGCTTGTACCTCAGCTACGATCTTGATCGGATGTTGTAGATAGTCAGGCTCTTTAGCCTTTTTCATTTGTAGATGTCTGTACTCAGACGTGTAATGCTTCCGCTTGTTGCTTGATTGCTCTGAATGTTGGGTCATGTGACCCCTGTTTGTAATAAATGCTATGACGACTCTTCTGAGCCTTTATCTATATGAATTCTTGAGTTATGTTGTGATGCCATGTTGTACAGCACATACTTGCATGTTATGCGTACGTGTAATGTGTATTGTTATGTGTGGGATCTGACTATCTAGTTGTTTATCCTTAGTAGTCTATCTTACCGGGAAATGTCTCCTAGTGCTTCCACTGAGCCCTGGTAGCTTGCTACTGCTCCGGAACACTTAGGCTGGCCGGCATGTGTCCTTCTTCGTTCCTGTGTCTGTCCCTTCGGGGAAATGTCACGCGATGAACACCGGAGTCCTGTTAGCCCGCTAGAGCCCGGTTCACCGGAGTCCTGTTAGCCCAGTGCTATAGCCTGGATTCACTCGCTGATGACCAACACGTTCGATGCTGGGTCATGGATGCTTGTCCCTGTAAGTTAGTGCCACTTTGGGTTTACGACTAGCCATGTCAGCTCGGGCTCCTTGTCATATGGATGCTAGCGACACCATCATATACGTGTGCCAAAAGGCGCAAACGGTCCCGGGCAAAAGTAAGGCGACACCCGTGGGGATACCGTGCGTGAGGCCGCAAAGTGATATGAGGTGTTACATGCTAGATCGATGTGGCATTGAGTCGGGGTCCTGACATTGACTATGCCATTGATATGAGTAAACATGAGACCTAAATGTTATTGTGAATATGGTTAGTTCATGATCTTGCTGAAAACTTGAATGCTAGCTTTTCATATTTGCAGCAACAAGATCAAATAGAGCTTGTAAAAGTTTGCCTTTATCACTTTTAGTTTGTCAACTGAATTGCTTGAGGACAAGCAAAGGTTTAAGCTTGAGGGAGTTGATACGTCTCCAATGTATCTACTTTGCCAAACACTTTTTCCCTTGTTTTGGACTCTAACTTGGATGATTTGAACTAACCCGGACTGATGCTGTTTTCAGTAGAAATGCTATGGTGTCATTTTTGTGCAGAAATAAAAGTTCTCAGAATGACCAAAGTATTTTGAATATGAATCGAAGGGACATATAAATTGCAAGGTTTTAAATTAAACCAAACTATTTTGTTTTTGAGATTTAAATTAAACAAAACTAGATCCTTCAGTCTATGATTAGTCTATAGGTGTGAAGAGAAATATGTTTTTGTGCGGAAGTACTGGGAGGTTCTATAAAAAAAGAATTTGCTTTTCTCATGTCGATGAGGAGAGAATTGGCAAAGTCTCTCTGACAACTATACCATTTGATTACTCAAATAAAAAATGCACACGAATCTTCGCGTGAAATCAAGAAATCAAACAGTACATCAGTTAGATGAGACTTAGTTAATTATTGTATAGACGAGAGCTAGTCACACTCACAAAAGAATTGAAGATATTCCTTCATAAAAAAATATAAGAGAGTTTAGATCACTACTTTAGTACTCACAAGGTAAAAGTGTCTAGTGTGTTCAAAAAAGAGCGTCTACTGTTATGTTAAAAAAGAGGGCGTCTAGTGTTGCCATGCCTTTACTTGTGAAGTTGTGATACCATCAAACTATCGGATTAACCAGAAAGTGACGCTGTTTTACGATACGGAGCCGTCGCCAAGCCCTGTTCTTCCTCGGGAGGGCTGATCTGGAGTACATTCGGCGCTCCGGAGAGGGGAAGCCGTCGCCATCATCATCATCAACCAACCTCCATCACCAATTTCATGATGCTCACTACCATGCATGAGTAATCCCATCGTAGGCTTACTAGATGGTGATGGGTTGGATGAGATTTACCATGTAATTGGGTTAGTTTTGTTAGGGTTTGATCCCTAGTATCCATTATGTTCTAAGATTGATGTTGCTATGACTTTGCCATGCTGAATGCTTGTCACTAGGGCACGAGTGTCGTGATTTCAGATCTGAACCTATTATGTTTTCATGGATATATGCGAGTTCTTGATCCTATCTTGCAAGTTATAGTCACCTACTATGTGTTATGTTCCAGCAAAACCCAGAGTGACAATAGTCGGGACACTTCCCAGTGATGACCGTAGTTTGAGGAGTTCATGTATTCACTAAGTGTTAATGCTTTGGTCCGGTACTCTAGTAAAAGGAGGCCTTAACATCCCTTAGTTTCCAATAGGACCCCGCTGCCACGGGAGGTGGGACAAAGGATGTCATGCAAGTTCTTTTCCATAAGCATGTATGACTATATTCGGAATACATGCCCACATTACATTGATGAACTGGAGCTAGTTCTGTGTCACCCTATGTTACAGCTGTTGCATGATGAATTACATCTGACATAATTATCCATCATTGATCCGTTGCCTACGAGCTTTTCACATATTGATCTTTGCTTAGTTACTTCTCTATTGCCACTGTTACGATTGCTACAAAACTGCTACTATTACTTTTGCCACAGTTACCGTTACTTCCATACTACTTTGCTACTAGATACTTTGTTGCAGATACTAAGTCTTTCAGGTGTGATTGAATTGACAATTCAACTGCTAATACTTGAGAATATTATTTGGCTCCCCTTGTGTCGAATCAATAAATTTGGGTTGAATACTCTACCCTCGAAAACTGTTGTGATCCCCTATACTTGTGGGTTATTGAAAGCACAAGTGCTCCCTGGGTGATTTTGGTAATTAATATCAACATATCTCTTGTTGGACTAATACTTTTATCTAGTATGTTTCAGATAAGTTCAACAATGAAGTGGCATGGACTAGAGGATGTGGAACCCCTTCAAGATGCTAAGGACAAAGGATTGGCTCAAGCTCAAAGCGCAAGACTCTATATTTTCCATTTTAGTGATCCAAGATCACATTGAGTCTATAGGAAAAGCTAATACTATCAAGAGGGGATGAGGTGTTGCTTAATGAGTTGCTTGCTCAAAGTGCTTAGTGATATGCTCCAAAGTTCTCAACCACCTTCTCACATCCACATATGACCCAAACCAAAAGTCAAACTCGGCCCTATCGAATCTTTCTATCCGGCGCCACCGAGTTCTCATGACATAGCCACTGCCACAAAACCCTAATCAAGTCGGTCTCGCCGATAGGGATCTCGGTCTCACCGAGATGGGATTGTAATCTCTCTCTGTGTATCCATTACCAAAATCGGTCTCACCGAATTTGTGTAATCGGTCCTATCGAGATTACAATGCAAACTCTCTGTTCCTCTTCATAACATTTCGGTCCAACCAAGATGAGCGAATCGGTCCTACCGAGTTTGCGTAACCAACCCTCTGTGTGTCTATTACCAAAATCGGTCTCACCGATTTTGTGTAATCGGTCTCACTGAGATTACGTTATGCCCTAACCCTGACCATATCGGTCCCACCGAGTTGACATGTCGGTCCCATCAAAAATACTAACGGTCACAATATTTACTAAATCGGTCCGACCGAGTTTCAGGATTCGGTCCCACCGAGTTTGGTAAGTTGTGTGTAACGGTTAGATTTTGTGTGGAGGCTATATATACCCCTCCACCCACTCTTCATTCGTGGAGAGAGCCATCAGAACATGCCTACACTTCCAACATACATTTTCTGAGAGAGAACCACGTACACTTGTGTTGAGGTCAAGATATTCCATTCCTACCACACAAATCTTGATCTCTATCCTTCCCCAAGTTGCTTTCCACTCAAATCTTCTTTCCACCAAATCCAAATCATGTGAGAGAGAGTTGAGTGTTGGGGAGACTATCATTTGAAGCACAAGAGCAAGGAGTTCATCATCAACACACCATTTGTTACTTCTTGGAGAGTGGTGTCTCCTAGATTGGCTAGGTGTCACTTGGGAGCCTCCGACAAGATTGTGGAGTTGAACCAAGGAGTTTGTAAGGGCAAGGAGATCGCCTACTTCATGAAGATCTACCCTAGTGAGGCAAGTCCTTCGTGGGCAACGGCCTTGGTGGGATAGACATGGTTGCTTCTTCGTGGACCCTTCGTCTGTGGAGCCCTTTGTGGACTCGCGCAACCGTTACCCTTCGTGGGTTGAAGTCTCCATCAACGTGGATGTACGATAGCACCATCGATCGGAACCACGGCTCAAAAATCTCCGTGTCTCCAAATTGTGTTTGCACACTCCAATCCCATCTCTTTACATTCTTGCAATTTGCATGCTTTACTTTCCGCTTCTCATATACTCTTTGTGTAGGGGAACGCAGCAGAAAACAAAAAAATTCCAACCTACGCACCAGCCCAGGACCACTATGGAGACTGCATACATGGTTTGATCCTTTTCGTTACCGACTCGTAGTGCAGCGGGAAGTAGAGTCGATGACGATCGGCGGTGCTGATCCCTGCAGCTAGGATTTACAACCTCCCAACCGCGAGGATGTATACCCTCATCTGCTCCTCAGACAGCCCTCCGGGAGGCGGTTGAATAGCCCCCCCCCCCCGGACGGTGTCACGGACAGCCCTTCGGGAGGACCTTCGAAACTCGAACGGTCACTCGGACAGCCCTTCGGGAGGACCTTCAAAACTCAGACGGTCACACGGACAGCCCTTCGGGAGGCACTCACAAACTAAGACCGAAACTACAATCTCTCTACAGAGTTGCACACATAGGGTGTCATCTATCCGGCAGGGCTTCGTCGTCCAGAACTAGTTCCTGCCGGAACCCAGACAGCCTTTCGGCTCTACGAAACTATTTCACTGGGAGGGAGAGAAGAAGCCAGATCATTGCATGGCACTTGTATGAGAGCAAAGGGATGAGTGTGGAGGGCTGCCCCTCCACCTCTATTTATAGGAAATCCCAAGGGGTAGGGTAGTTTAATACAAAAACCCAAAATGCACATGAATGAAGTCCTTCCTCAAGGGCATAATAGTGAAAACCAAGGAACAAGAGGGGCTCCAAGCTGGAGCCCCAAGTATGGCCGGCCACACCCCTTGGGGGGCCCCCATGAGGGCCTCCCAATCCATCCATGTCATCCCTAGATCTTTTGGAAAGATCCCCTTTAGATATTTTCCCAAAAAGCAACCAATTAGTGCATTTCACTATTCACGACGACATTTTTCAGCGTCCGTTCGAATTGAAAATATTTATGTGGGCTTAGAACATTTCCGGTACCCACCAAAATAATTTTCAACGCCTTCTGGCACAATTCCATTTTAGTGATTTTCATCTGCGAAACGCATCTGAAGTGGCTCCGGCAACTCCGGAACATTTCCGGTTTTTATCTCAGAAAATTCCAAAAAGCTTCCAGAATGATTCTGGCACCCTCCAAGAATTATCAGGCATGTGTCGAAACCAATTTGACTTAAGGGTATCCCCTGAAACAACTTTTCAGTTTCATCGAAACTCATCCGATGACCTCTCTCTGCGGAAACTTTTCCGCTGTCCCAAACTTTTTCAGTGATTTTCTCTCACACTCCTTGTCTAGTATTCAACAGAATATGACCCTTAAGCATGTGACCCTATAGGTTCGGTGAAGTATAGACATGACCCGGAACCCCTTCCGATCAATGATCAACATCGGAGCCGTGGACACCCATATTGACCCCTATACCCACACGAATGAATATTCAAGTGAACCTCCGGTTGCCGTGTGCTATTCCTGTTGCTTCGCGATATGTTACAAATACCCGAGGTGAGACATGTTGGCATTCCCGTTGATCAACAACTTGTCCACTATGCTATTTACCTTGTTATCAGTATTGTTCTCTTTTCTTGTTTCCGTGTTCCGGCATCCCTGTGATCAAATCACACTGTGTCTGGCCAGACGATGATGGATACCGTAACACCGAGAGGGCCTAGAGATATCTCTCCATCGTCGGAGGAGCAAATCCCAATCTTGAGCTATCAAGTTACTTTAAATACTTTTCAATGAACCCGTAAGCCGCCGTAATAGCCACCCATTTACGGATGACGTTTAACAAACGCCAAAGTTCATGAAGCAAGCATGAAGAAACTCGATACTCTCATGGTCTAAGGAATCATGCAAATGTTAACCATCTCTGTGTTATTTACCATTAACTTGTGATGAATGAATCTCATAGCATAACATCAATCCGGGTCGATTCAACACAAATGTTCTCTTAACATTGTGCCCTCAAAGTTGTTGGCATAGACATGCCCATGGTCAGGAAAACAGAACCATCATGCAACACTTGAGCTAGTCATAGAGGCCAGACTAGGAATGCTTCTTACTGTTTATTATTCGACACGTGCATATGAGTCTTCCTCCGTGCCTCGTGGATATTGCAGACTCGAGAATCATTGCAGTTATAGCATGGAACATAAACATAATTATGAACTCGGAGATAAATTATATCATTTATTATTGCCTCTAGGGCATATCTCCTACATACTCCCACTTGCACTAGAGTCAATAATCTAGTTAATGCTAATGCACTTTACACCTATGGCATGCTGGTGTAAAAAATGCTTCGCATGTGGTATAGCCTGATGTCCATCGGATCTGACAACTTCAGCTTCGTGTGTATCTCTGCATATCCTCGCATTTTCACGCTTTCACAAAATTCATATTTTGTGTGGACTTGGCTTTGTATATATGTGAATCATTGGTCGAAACCTGATTCCTCAGACTGAGTTATGGATCAACTATCTGCAATAGTGTCCCATTGACCAAAGCCTTCTTGGAACCATACTAAGTTCATGAATGAACTATATGATTCAAAATCTTTGTCTTTCTCGCTTCTAAAGCGGCAACATACTTCGCCTCTGTTATAGAATTCGCCACAGTAACTTGTTTGGAACAATTTCCAACTAACTGTGCCACCATATTGTGTATTACACAAAACCCTTAACTTAAATCGAAAATCGCATGGAGAAAAGATGAAGACTATATCGATATAACATTTTACAACAAACTCTTCATGATCTCCGATTGCGAGAAAACATATCATCAGTACTTACTCTAGTACTCAATGGCATCTTTCACTATTGTCCCACGATCAGTACTTTGATCACTTTAGTATCCATACTCGCAACACCTTGGGAGTATCGGACATATTTGGTTGTTTTACATACCATGGAATACATGATTAATCCAAACACAAAAGTGTGTGGAATCTGCATCATGTATTTTGCTCATCATTGTTTTGGGACACTGATTCTTGCAAAAACTCTTTCCATGTGACTTCGGCAAGAATCACTCCTTGTCATTCTTAGTGCTAAACGGTTTTAGCATCTTGTCAATATGTATTTATTTCTTAGCCCTATTAGGTAAATCTATCTCCATAGATCATTATGCCTAATATTGAGGCTATTTAGCCTAAGCACTTCATCAAAAAACTATTTTCAAATGAAGTCCTAATTCGTGTCAAGAAATTTATTTCCAATTAACAATGTGTCAAGCACACAAGGTTTTTAGAAATATTATTACGCTCCCACTTACTTTCTTGAATTACAAGCATCTTCGTTACCCATTGATAAAGTCAAACCCCTTTGACCATTTCATTAAAGCACAAAGATTCCAACTCCATTTTCCTCTCTTCTGTCCATCGCTGGAACTCTGAAGTTTGCACCCTTACTAGCATCCTCTGGATAGACAAAATGCCTTGGACTGTAACACATGCAAGTCCTTGGTTTCATTTCCATCAGATGGAAATCCTATTGTCATCCATGTTTCATATCTCATGATTGAAATATGTATTAATTGCTAGTTCAACCCGAACCGACTTTAAGCATCACTACGATGAAAACAACCTCATCGCAGTCAACTCTTGAACTTGTTATTTCAACAAGTCGAGCTTTATGGATAAAACATTTTTATCCGTATCAGTTTTAAGTTCCATAAATATTCGTTAGACTCTAAGTCTTCCGAAAGGTGTATCAAGGTTTTAATCTTGAATCACTTATATGGAAACTAACTCGGGTTGTATTGGCATTTAGCCAATTCCGGAGTCAGGGCCCATCAACGCTTCCTTGTGTATCATAGGTATAATGTTGTCTAACAACAATATCTTGTTTGCGCGCCTGAGAGGTTTGCACGAGCCTTGCCTACGTGTTTCAGCTGCAAGTTCGACCGAAGTTCATACATTTATTGTAGAGACTTCCGTATCAGTCACAGTAGGAAACTCTGGAATTACTTCCAATGTCTCTTTCCTTTGATCTGATGACAAAGATACTATTTATCTCGTCGAGTTGCACTATTCTCCCACTCACCTTTTTGAAAGAACCATTCTCTTTAAAAGTACACCGTTTCGCGGCAAAACTATTTGCCTCGGTATAGTGAGGGAGGAATACCCAACATTTTGGTATAACCTACAAAGTAGCACTTGTCTGATTTGGAATAGGTTTGTAACCTTTTACACAAGCCCCATATTCCAAATGTTAAGAAAATATATAACATGGTTGGGCGTACCATACCATGGCTTCATTTCAACAGACCCGATGTAGCTCTTTTCAGTGTAAAAGCCGCAGTCTCTAAAGCATCACTTTAAAAGGTATAATGGCAAGTTTATTCATGTCTTCTTTGACCTTACCATGTCATAAATGGTTAGACTACATCTCCAAGGACTTTTCACTTGCAGTGGTGTTCCGGGAGGTGCAAGTTATGAAACCCCTTTCACAACTCATCAGACATTTGTTAAACATGTAACTCAAATATTACTTTGTGCAATCAAATTGCAGAAACATAATTTTCTTGTTACAATAACTTCTACTTCATTTTTGAAAACCTTTCGAATGATTTCAAAAGATCCAGACTTACGTCTCATCAAGTAAATATCCATATATCTACTTGAGTCATTTCTGAAGATAAATAAATCCACCACTAACAACACTTATCGGACTACACACATCAAATGTATGATCACTAATAAGTTTTTTGTTCGTTCCTTATGGCATGTGAATGGTATTTTAGTCACTTCACTTTTAGAAGGAAAGTTGCTAGTGTCAGATGATTCATAATCAAACGACCTCAAAATCCATCATAATGGAATTTTCCATGCGGGTTTCTCCAATGTGACCAAATGCAATGCCACACATGTGTGGTATTCTCATAGTCTTGCGACATTTAGCATCAGCGTTATGGATGTATCATTTTACCATCAATATTCATAACATACATCCCATCTTGGATGGAAGCATGGCGATTCATGTTATTCATAATACTTAACAACAATTGTTGTTTTTTGAACAACTCTTTTGCAACAAACATTGTGCCATGGGCTAGAGTGTAAGAAACTCTAAAATGAATTATGAAAGTAAACATAGAGGTAATATATTAATATCATTATTCATAACATACATCTCATTCACAATGAAAGTATGGCTCTTCTGTTATTCATAACATCGAACATCAAAATTTCTCTTATGAACAACCTTCTTACAAGATACTTTATGCAATGGGCTAGAGTGTATAAAACTCTAAAATGTTTTATGAAAATAAATACATAGGGTAATACACTGATGGAAGATATAGTAACATTTACTATGTTCCATGTGTGTATCTAAACCTCATTCCTGGCCAGTCTTTCAGGCGGTAGTAGTTCTTGCATGGATTCGCAACAGAATGCAATCGAGCGGGTATCTTTGTGATAAACTCACAATACCCAAGAATTAGTGATTAACAAGTTTAATCATAATTCCCAAGAACTATTTCTTCTGACCAGCCTTCTATACATCAATAACTCGTATGACATTCATACATATGAGCTGGATATTCCAGTAATCTTTCTTTCTGCCTTTATACTTCTGACAGTTTAACTTTTAGTATTTCTCCTACTCGCAAAAGAAGCACCCAACTTAAGAGTGGCGTTAGCCCCGGACTTCCTAGGCGTGTAAGTCATACTAACACCCTTTGGACACTTCCTTTCTCTTTAAGTTGTTGTTTTATTCACCTTTCATCATATGACAGGCGTTCTTCTAGATCCCTCTCTTATCAGTCAAATGCCCAGTAAACACTTTACTAATCCTTTGCAAACAAACATTGCTTTGTTTGTATCTGAAAACAATTTTCAGTTCCATGAATATCACATAACTATCCCAAACTTTCGAAGTTCGAGTTTCATGGAAGCAAACATATTGCACTTGACCGTAACGGAATTCTAGCTTTTGGATTGAAGGATGAGAGTCTCATCATCCATAGCATTTAGCGGGAGTATACAAAAAGCATGCGATAGGACAAAGTCCTTCTCGGCACTTTTGAGGACAATCCTCACATTACATTACCAACCGTAAAGTTTTAACCAGATATTTAACAGCTATTCAATTTAATCAGGGAAGGTGGAAACGCGAGTCATTATTCTACAACTATTATGCATATAACACTTAGACAGTGTCCATAATTAATTGCACTGAGAATTTAAACAAGTTAATTCTACAGCGCGCTCCTACTCAAATCAAAATCTCTATTAATTGATTATGAGTGATTCAAGATACGTATTTCAATTGTTTGCCATTGGTGTAACACCACTGATGACGAAAATCTCAACCGGTAGGCAAACTTGCCAATCACATCTATATGTGACTCTTGTTCATCTTTCGGTGCGAGTGTTCCGAGCTCATGACGGTTATGCCTGAACGTCAAGTCAACCTAGTGATCTCACTGCGAGGTCTCAACTCACCCGCCTCACACATCCCTAATCGTTCATACCTGTGTGACACGGTGCACCCCGAAAAGTTAGGTGCCGTGACGGTGCTACACTTGGGAGAACACTAACTACTTGATATTTTTGTGAGAGATCACCCTAATAAAAAGCAATTACCGCGCAATCAAAAAGGGTGCATCAAAAGTGATAAACATCTCAGGCAATTCATAATAGCATGATATGGTATAGCCCTTTCTGGCGGAGAAGTCTTTCATTTCTTCGTCTTTGGCATTCGCGTCGGTGTTCACCTTCGCGAAGATTGACACCACCTTGTAGATGCTCCAGATAATATTGCTATCTCTATAGCTAATAAAATAATGCATTACACAAGGTTGACACGCAGGTCATTTGAAGTGCAATCATATGGCTCCAGCCATCATGCCAAATCATGACACGCAGGTCATGTTAATCAATTTACATCATATAGACATCTCATACATAATCAAATTATTATGAGCACTGCTATACCACATCATATGCATATGCAAACCCTCCTGCAAAACCAAGTTAGACGTCTCTAATCGGTTCATGCAAAAACTTGTTTTTCGTGGCTTCTAAGGTTTCGAAACAAACCGAAGTTACCAACGTCCATCATCAAGTATGATAATTCAAGCACTAGATTAACTTATCGGGGTGTATGAAACACGAGATAATAAAATCTCGAGCCCCACACTGAACGTCGTCATACGCATGACCCCGGTGCAGATCATATCTGTATTTCCCTTTAGTCTATGAAACATCCATCTTTCTTTTACTAAAGTGGAACCCAAAGAACTGTTAGCACTTCGTTGATCTGTCAATCAGCATGCTGAGGAGCAGCATGAAAGGATCGCGGATCCCCAGAACTTTGTCGAATTCCACAATGCTGTCAAGATAAGGACTACGCAAACTTAAGGGAAGCAACAAGAACATCGAGTAATAGATTTCATCTGCTACCCGCACAAATAATTTTCAGTAATAGAACTCATCTACTACCTAATTATATTGTGCAACACCCATACATCTCCATGTATTCTAGATCGCAACCTGCATCTACGCATAGCACGGCTCTTGATGCCACTGTAAGGGAACACAGCAGAAAACAAAAATTTCCTACCTACGCACCAGCCCAGGACCACTATGGAGACTGCATACATGGTTTGATCCTTTTCGTTACCGACTCGTAGCACAGCGGGAAGTAGAGTCGATGACGATCAGCGGTGCAGATCCCCGCAGCTAGGATTTACAACCTCCCAACCGCGGGGATGTATACCCTCATCTTCTCCTCAGACAGCCCTCAGGGAGGTGGTCGAATAGCCCCCCCCCCCCGGACGGTGTCACGGACAGCCCTTCGGGAGGACCTTTGAAACTCGAACGGTCACTCGGGCAGCCCTTCGGGAGGACCTTCAAAACTCAGACGGTCACACAGACAGCCCTTCGGGAGGCACTCACAAACTAAGACCGAAACTACGATCTCTCTGCAGAGTTGCACACATAGGGCGTCATCTATCCGGCAGGGCTTCGCCGTCCAGAACTAGTTCCTGCCGAAACCTAGATAGCCTTTCGGCTCTACAAAACTATTTCGCTGCAAGGGAGAGAAGAAGCCAGATCATTGCATGGCACTTGTATGAGAGCAAAGGGATGAGTGTGGAGGGCTTCCCCTCCACCTCTATTTATAGGAAACCCCAAGGGGTAGGGTAGTTTAACACAAAAACCCAAAATGCACATGAATGAAGTCCTTTCTCAAGGGCATAAGACTTAAAACCAAGGAACAAGAGGGGCTCCAAGGTGGAGCCCCAAGTGTGGCTGGCCACACCCCTTGGGGGCCCCCATGAGGGCCTCCCAATCCATCCATGTCATCCATAGATCTTTTGGAAAGATCCCCTTTAGATATTTTCCCAAAAAGCAACCAATCAGTGCATTTCACTATTCACGACGACATTTTCAGCGTCCGTTCGAATTGAAAATATTTATGTGGGCTTAGAACATTTCCAATACCCACCAAAATAATTTTCGACACGTTCTGGAACAATTCCATTTTAGTGATTTTCATCTCTGAAACGCATCTGAAGTGGCTCCGGCAGCTCCGGAACATTTCCGGTTTTTATCTCAAAAAATTCCAATAAGCTTCCAGAATGATTCTGGCACCCTCCAAGAATTATCAGGCATGTGCAGAAACCAATTTGACTTAATGGTATCCCCTAAAACAACTTTTCAGTTTCATCGAAACTCATCCGATGACCTCTCTCTACGGAGCCTTTTCCGCTGTCCGAAACTTCTTCGGTGATTTTCTCGCAGAATCCTTGTCTAGTATTCAATAGATATATGACCCTTAAGCGTGTGACCCTATAGGTTCGGTGAAGTATAGACATGACACGGAACCCCTTCCGATCAATGATCAACATCGGAGCCGTGGACACCCATATTGACCCCTATACCCACACGAATGAATATTCGAGTGAACCTCCAGTTGCCGTGTGCTATTCCTGTTGCTTCACGATATGTTACAAATACCCGAGGTGAGACATGTTGGCATTCCCGTGGATCAACAACTTGTCCACTATGCTAGTTACCTCGTTACTGGTATTGTTCTCTTTTCTCGTTTCCGTGTTCCCTGTGATCAAATCACACTGTGTCTGGCCAGACAATGATGGATACCGTAACACCGAGAGGGCCCAGAGATATCTCTCCATCGTCGGAGGAGCAAATACCAATCTTGAGCTATCAAGTTACTTGACATACTTTTCCATGAACCCGTAAGCCGCCGTAATAGCCACCCATTTACGGATGACGTTTAACAAACCCTAAAGTTCATGAAGCAAGCTTGAAGAAACTCGATACTCTCATGGTCTAAGGAATCATGCAAACGTTAACCATCTCTATGTTATTAACCATTAACTTGTGATGAATGAATCTCATAGCATAACATCAATCCGGGTCGATTCAACACAAAAGTTCTCTTAACATCGTGCCCTCTAATTGGTGGCATAGACATGCCCATGATCAGGAAAACAGAACCATCATGCAACACTTGAGATAGTCTTAGAGGCCAGACTAGGAATACTTCTTACCGTTTATTATTCCACACGTGCATATGAGTCTTCCTTCGAGCCTCGTGGATATTGCAGACTCGAGAATCATTGCAGTTATAGCATGGAACATAAACATAATTATGAACTCGGAGATAAATAATATCATTTATTATTGCCTCTAGGGCATATCTCCTACACTCTGCATGCTTGCTTGATATGTATTGTGAATGTTAAACTTGTGACAAAACTCCACTTCAACTTAAAGAATTTAAAAACTGCAACTTTTCTTGCTTAGTGTCTATTCACCCCCTCTCTAGACACCTCTTCTCGATCCTTTCAGTTATCAGCCAACACGTGCGGCAGCAACCTTGCGCGCTACATCAAGTTCCTGTGGGAGGAGGAGGAGCACCTCGTCGAGCATGCAAAGAGCTTTACCGCCGCCATGGCCGCAGCACACGCCGACGCAGAGGAGAGGAATCAGGAGATCTAGTAGGAGAACCACTGCTTCGAGAGGGGTCGTGTGGAGTGGCAGAGGGCTTCGAGGTGAGCGTTGCTGAAGGTGCAGCAGCGGCAGGCACCGTATTGCACTTGTGCAGCTCATCGATAGGCTCCTCCTCCTCTTCCTCTTACTGAGTGCACTCGGCAGAGGAGACGCTGCCAAAAGTAGTACAAAGCCCCTCCGTAGTAATAGTAGTATTTAGGGGCTATTTTTCAGTTCATCTGACTATAGATGTGGTGGAACTGAACAACGTACTTAAAGTTAGCTAGTATATAAAGAAGAACTAGCTATTTCAATATGTGGTTGGCAACAATTGGAGAAAAGTTTGGTCGGTTCAGCTGTCGAGTTGAACTATTTGTATAAAGAACGACTGCTTAATCTACGAATGAAATCTATGCTTAATTACTGAATTTTAGTTGCAAAAATTAGATACTCCTAGTGATTTTTAGCTGCATATTTTGACAAATCGCAGTGTTACAAGCTTGACAAATGGCAATGTTACTAGATCAATAAATGTCAATCTTTCCAGTTTGACAAATGGCAACATACCCAATATGACAAATGCAAATCTTACCAAATTGTTTGTAAGTGGTTGCACACGGCTCATCCAAAACAACCGTTCGCGTTGAAGAGATGCACACATCCTGCTATCACTTTGCATACGGGTGTTCTGTCTAAAACGTTTGTGATCAAGAGCTGCGCAAATCCTGCTCTGCCCATTTTCCCTTGGCTTCCTGGGGAAGCTGTCGATTTGCATACGAGTGTTCTAACTAAAACTTTTGTGATGAGTGCTTTATATTTAAAAACCATTGATGTTTTTTCAAACAAAAATCGTTTGATAAGTCTATACATTACAAGAGAAAAATGCAAGTTCGATCAAACCATATATTTCATTCAGTCACACTACGAATTTATATTGATATGATCGAGATACAATATTAAACCCAAGAAAAAAACTATTTCCAGCGGCGGTGGAGGCGTCGTGCCGCGCCGTCGCTGTCGTTGTCGTCCTCTGGGATGTCGTTGTTAAAGTCTTCAGGGTAGCACCGAATGTTCTTCACTTGTAAATCAAACATCATGTCGTCGCGCGATCGACGGGCGGGGCGCGGAGGACGGCACCTGGCAGCGCTGATAGGTAGTGGTCGACATCGACATCCCATGTTGTTGAGGGGGGGGGGGCGCATGGGCATGGGTGTGGCGGATGCAGCCAAACACACGGGGACCGGTGCTGCGGTGGATGGAGGGGCGAGCATGGGCACGGGCGCTGGCATTGGCATGTACACGAGCTCGCGCGGGTCCGTAAAGACCTCGTTGACACCCGCAGCTTCCAGCTCTACGATAGTGCTCGGCTACCAGGCCGTCAATGCTACAGGGATGCTCACTAGAGTGGGCGCGGGGATGGGAGCTGGGACGGGAGGGGCGGCAGCAACTGCCGCGGCCATCTCCACTACAAAAAATACACTTTTGTGATGATACGTGTTTGTCACAGTAGGTCGCATTTTCTGTCATGCATGTACATCCATGACGATTTTATGATAGAATCAAGATAGTTATACCTGTGATGTCGTAGAAGTGTTCCGTGACATTACCAAAATTATCATCACGGAACCACTTCCATGATGATAAATCGCGCGTCATAGAAGTGCTTTCGTCAAGGGTGACTAACACGTGGCATCCACCTTAACGAGACGCCGTTAACCGCCATTAAGCTATTGGGTCTGGTTTTGGATCCGATAACCCGCTAACAGCCATGGCCAATGCCGATTTTCCACGTGTAAAATTCTCACTGGCTGATGGATCCACGCGTCAGCTCCGCGTTGGCACAGGTGTCACTCATCCAACAGTCGAGATGGGCCTATGATATGTTGACATGTGGACGGGCCCAAAAGTGGCCCATAAAGTTTAAATGGGCCGGCCCAATTGAAGGCCCATAAAATTTAGCGGACCATAATGGGCCAACCCAGCTAAAGGCCCACAAGATTTTTGCAGACCATAATGGGCCGGCCCAGCTAAAAGCCCACAAGATTTAGCGGACCACAATGGGCCGGCCCAGCTAAAGGCCCACAAGGTTTTCTAGACCATAACGAATCGGCCCAGCTAAAGGCCCAACATTCTCTGTCAAATCGGCCCGTCAACGGCCTGTCCTAAACTTGTCATCATCGCGGCCCATGGTCACTTCTGGCCTGTTAACAGTCCGCTAAGTAACTAGGCCGAATTACGGCCCGGTGTATTTCCGGACTGTTAAAGGTCCTGCTTTATTTGGGTCATCAAAACTTTAGACCCATAAACAACCGTGAAGGATTTGGGTCATATTTGGCCATGTCTGACATTCGGCCTGTTAGAGGCCCACTGTAGACTTGGGCCACTTTCGGCCTATTGTCATTTTCGGCCTGTTAATGCCGGACGAAAACCATGGGCCATATGTGGCCCAACGTCATATCGGGCCCATTAACGGCCCATATAAAAATGATGATAATCTAGCCCGACCGAAGTTCTGGCCTGTTAAACGCCCGTGTATTAGGTCGGCGCATTTACGGCCCGTCCGAATTTCGGCCTGTCAAAGATCCGCATCGTAAATGGGCCACCATTTCGGCCTGCTAAGACCAGTGGGTTATTTGGCACAATCAAGGCCCAATCTCACTTTCAGTCTATTAGAGGCCCATGTTTTTTATGGGCTCGAGATATTTACACCTGTAAACAGCCTATTTTTACTGAGGGCCCAAATTATATTTAGGCATGTTAAAGGCCCAGTATGGGCACAGGGCTACCAGAAAAATATGAAAGCTTATGCTGATTTAGGCCCAGATATTTTTAGTGGGCTACATGCCAATTTTGGCCCGTAATCGTGTTTAGCCCAATTGGAATGGGCCCGACGAATGTTGGCATGTTGGGCTCCTACGAAGCTTTCGGCCGAATACATTACTAAGATAAACCTACACTATACAAAAAATGCGTCGTAATTACTGCAACCTATGGCAGCATCATAAATGCTGTATCACAACAAAATAGATTCTAACCATACAACAAAAGGCCTGTTGGCATAAAGTTTACAGTCCTTCCAGATAAAAGCACCATCAGATGTATAGAAGCACATATCATTTGACCTGAGTGCTAATGTTTCAGGCTGTAGAATCTGATGAAGCAGCATGATCTTCACCTTTTTCCGCCATTGCTCTTGAACAACGAAGAGAATGTCTGATAGTCTGGTTTCAAAACCATTCATATCTTGATGACATTTGTCAACCACTATTCTTGTTTCTGAAACAATGTCCATTAGGGATTGGACTTGTGTCTGGAGCACAGATATATCACTCTGTCTAGCAGGAAGATTTTGTTCAGTAGGCGATTTGGACGAGGTTACCTTGACAACCAACCCAGAATTATGCAGGAAGGTGCTTTTTGCACTTTTGTGGAGAGATACTGACGCACTGCAGCAAAAGGTGACATTGTGCCTGTGGTAGCCTCATCACCTTCACGTGGTTGTGGTTGTTCAATCATTTGTTCCATAGCATCTTGAAAGTTTGAACTTGTAGATTAGTGTACCAGATAAGTTACTAATGAGACAAAAACAAACAAAGTAGGTTAAACATTTATGCATAACTTATTTTGGTGAACTACTGTAATACATTAGCATGTATTGTAGTGCCAACTACATAATAAAATCACTTTCAGAACATATGTCCATGTAGCATGCCTACTGTATTGTCTATTTCCTCACATTCGTTGACATCTCAGGATAAAGAGACATGGTTTAAAGTAGGATGAACATAATATGACATCATTCATATCATGGGCAAACAGATATAAAACAAACATGCTATTTTATCAGTGTGTGCGCACGTGAACATAACAACTAGATTACAGATCAAGACCTAAAGAATATCCTTCATCTCTTTCAAACCATGTAAGGTGAAATGATACATTAAGACAACTATGTATAAAAGTGAACAGAGTAACTAACATTGGCTGCAAACCAAGTAGTTAAATGAACACATCACAGTACCAATCAGTTCAAAGGCAGGAGGAGTAAGGACTTACGACAGCGGCTTGAACTGGTGTGCTCATGCCCTTCATCTTGCTGGTGTGGCAATCCTTGAAGATTCGCACTGCATTCGGTTCAGGTTCTTTTTGGTCCGCATGGGCTTTCCTCTATATTGGGAACAAGTCAATATAGATACGATAATATGGCACAAAAAAAGAAGGAAGCAACAGCTATTTATAAGATCCTCCCAGTGTGCAATATAGCTACGAGATCCTGTTGTCTGTTGGAATTTCACTTTAGAATGGTTGGTTTTGTTCTTCAAACAGTTAGCCTAGAAGAAGACTGTCAGGACCCCGACTCAATGCCACATCGATCTAGCATGTAACACCTCATATCACTTTGCGGCCTCACGCACGGTATTCCCACGGGTGTCGCCTTACCTTCACCCGGGACCGCTTGCACCTTTTGGCACACGTAGACGACAGTGTCGCTAGCATCTATATGATAAAGAGCCCGGGCTGACATGGCTAGTCGTAAACCCAAAGTGGCACAGACTTACAGGGACAGGCATCCATGACCCAGCATCGAACATGTCGGTCATCAGCGAGTGAATCCAGGCTGTAGCACTGGGCTAGCAGGACTCCGGTGAACCGGGCTGTAGCGGGCTAACAGGACTCCGGTATTCATCGCGTGACATTTCCCCGAAGGGATAGACACAGGAACGAAGAAGGACACATGCCGGCCAGCCTAAGTGTTCCGGAGCAGTAGCAAGCTACCATGGCTCGGTGGAAACACTAGGAGACATTTCCCCGTAAGAGAGGCTACTAAAGATAAACAACTAGATGGTCAGATCCCACACATACCAAGCATTTCAATAACATACACACAATATTCTCGATATGTGCAAATACAACATGGCATCACAACATGACTCTACGACTCAAGTAATTTATTCAATAGGCTCCGAGGAGCGAGATATTACAAACAGGGGTCTCATGACCCAACAATCAGAGCATACAAATCAAAACACAAGCGGAAGCTATCATGTCTGAGTACAGACATCTATAAATGAAAAAGGCTGAGAAGCCTGACTATCTATCAGATCCTGCCGAGGGCACAAGATCGTAGCTGAGCTAACAAGCTAAACGTCGAAGACCACGCGGAATTACTAGTGAGACTGAAGTCTCTCTGCAAAAACATAAAATAGGCAAACGTGAGTACAAATGTACCCAACAAGACTTACATCAGAACTATCTACATATGCATCATTATCAACAAAGGGGTGGTGGGGTTTAACTGCAGCAAGCCAGCTTTGACTCGGTGGCTATCCTAAACTACGACTGCAAGCGACTCTTTTGAGGTGGCGCACACGAGTCCACATATTCACCATATCAATACACCACTATGGATCCGCTCCCGTCTCCCTACGAGAACGCCATCCATAGCACTCACGCTTATCTTGCGTATTTTAGAGTATCCACTTTCTCTTGCCTATGAACTGATATAAGCAACCCAGAAGTCCTTTTCCGCAGACACGGCTATTCGAATAGATGATGTTAACCCTGCAGGGGTGTACTTCTTCACACACGCTCTCACCACTTACCGCCGTTTACACGACATGTATTCGGCAACCTTCAAGCGGAAGCCCAACGTGGGTGTCGGCCACGGCCTGCCCAAACACTCAAGTCTCTAGTCCAGGTTTATCGCCTATTCGGGTTCCATCCATGAGGAGATCCGGCCGGAGTTTCGCTCACAGCCCCAAACGATGTGAACAGGGTTCCGTGACACCAAACGGGCGCCCGGTTTACCCGGCCACGTGCCTACCGCATCACAGCCCACCCCTACGGTCAGCGCTGCGCACGGCCTCCAGCATACTACAAACACCAGAAACTACTTGCAACTCCTGGACAGAGGACAAGGGTGATCAAGAAGCCGAGAGGGTCCATTGGTTTCGGGCCCAATGCGTGGTAGTAGCTGAATCATGGATCACAAACACAGAACTCAGTTCCTGAGGACGGCTGCAATGAGACAACCCACCATGTACTCCTGCATGGCCTCTCACCGCTACCTTTACCAAATCGTGTTCACACACTTAGCTCACACACAGTAGGACATGTTCACACGCCTCTGATTCATCCCCGATGAATCAGACCTGACTCAACTCTAAGCAGTAGCAGGCATGACAAACAAACATGAATGAGTAGGCACAACAGGGCTCAAACAACTCCTACTCATGCTAGTGGGTTTCATCTAATTACTGTGGAATGACAGGTCATGCAGAGGATAAAGGGGTTCAGCTACCGCAGCAAGTAACAGATGAATTGATGTTGTCCTAATGCAGTAAAAGAGAGCAGGAGCGAGAGAGTGGGATTGTATCGGAATGAACAAGGGGGTTTTGCTTGCCTGGCACTTCTGAAGATAACATTGAGTCTTCATCAGTGTCAACGATCACATCATCGGTATCACGTCTATCGAGAGGGGACAAATACCGGCAACACAGAAGGGAACACAATCAATGCAATGCACAATATGATGCATGATCATGACATGGCAAAATGAATGTGCTTTGAGCTAATGCAACTAGCAACAGATTAAATGAAGTTGGTTTGAATAGAAGATTCAAATTCAAACTCCATATGTGATTATTTAAATGCCATTTAATTCATTTGTCCTAAACAGTAGTGATAAGTTGTTCTAACATGCATGAAAATGGTACAGATGGATTCCTTGAATTTTTCTGATAATGTTTCATATATAATTTATTTAATTTGGAGTTACGGTTAATTTTCTATGATTTATTGAAGTTTTAGGCATTTTCTGGAATTTCAGAATTAAATTAAATCCAGAAAATACTTATTGCATCAGCCCCACGTCACATTGACGTCAGCAGGGTCAACTGGGCGCCCCAGGTCAAACCTGACGTGTGGGGGCCACACGTCAGTGACACAGGAGCTAATCCCGGTCAAACCCAGCGCTAACTGAGGTTTGACCAGGGGTGGGGCCCACAGTCAGTGGCCTAGGGGGTTGATTAGGGCGTCATTAGTGCTAATTAAGCGTGCCACGTCGGCAGTCGCCGGAGTATCGCCGGCGGCGACCATTCCGCACGGCGGCGCGGCTCGGATTCGAGCTAGGGGCGTCAGTTTGGCGCGCTGAGGGCACCAGGGGATGGCCCTTGCTCTCTCGCATCCAGAGGACCAAGTGGGAGGTCGTGGGGTCGCCGGAACTCATGCCGGCGACGAGCTTTGGCGGCGATGGTGTTCGGTGGTGCTCGGGCGCGTCGCTACGGTGCATCAGTGAGCAAATGGAGAGGCTGGGCAGCACCTGCTAGTCATGGGGAGCACTAAGAGCAGCTCAGTGAGGCCAGGGGAGCTCGGAGGCTATGCGTGCAGCAGCAATGGCGGACGGTGGCTTCGGTGCTCATGGGGAACGGCGCTACGGCACGGAGGGGAGCATGCTGAGTTAGGGGAGAGGGTCAGTGACTCACGGCGATGACGAGGGGACGCTCGGCGAGGTCGGGGACGGTCCGAAGCCGGCGAATTTGACGAAGATGGCCGGCGGGTCCGAGGTAGAAGACAACGGCGATGGCGGCGATGCAGGGCTTCCGGAGGGCTGTGGATCGGTGGGGAGGAAGAGGGGGTCGAGGCGGAGCTCCTGGGTGCATCGGCGAGGCTAGGGGTGGCCGGTGGCCATGGGTACGGCGACGATGATGGCGAGCTCCGCTCGGTCGCGGGAGGGGAAACAGAGGAGCGAGGGGGAGGGAGGTCCAGAGAGCGAGGGAGAAGTGAGAGGGGGTCGGGGACGTCTCCGTGGCGTCGCGAGGAAGTCGGGGAGGCTGCCATGGCGAAGCAGGAGGTGGCCGGCGTCGGCGCGCGTGCGTCCAGCACGCAGCTGCTTCGGGGCGAGGGGGAGGAAGATGACTGGCAGCTGGGCTGCACAGTAACAAGCCGCGCAGAAGCTGGGCCGGCCACAGGTAAGTGGCCCAGGTACGGGTCTTTCTCTCTCTCTCTCTTTCTAATCATCTCAGTTTTCTATTATTCTGTAAATTTAGGGCTTTATTAAAAATACTCAGACAGTTTCAAAAATCATGAAACTAATCATGGCTACTATTTAGAATATATCCAACAGTAAACATTTTAGTTTATGATTATTTGAGCATTTGAAATGTTTAATAGCATTTAAATGCCCAAATGAAAATACTATATGATTTAATTCAGTGACCAAATATGTCCTGCAAAAATATAAACCTTTTTTGGTAGATGCTTCCACCTCAAACCAGAAATGTTGAACATTTTTAGAGGACATTTTGAGTTCAATGAAAAAGGTTTTATTTTGACCCTAGTTGAATTCATTTGGTGCTAGGGCTTAGTCAATCCCCATCTCAGGTTTAAATAAAATTTAAACATGATGTAACACTCTAATGCATGCACTAGGCATTGTCAGAACTAGGGATGTGACAAAGACACACTTGTAAGGCGCATACATAAATACAAGTTCAATATGTGGTCTGATCAAATATATATAGCCTACCTGATACTTTGGATCAGATCGTGTTTAACAATGGGTGTCCAGTCTTCATCTGTAATATATTCCACTAGAGATGTTTGGGCAATTTCATTGTTAGCCTTGCCTTCAAAGTGAGATTTCTAAGGTGGTACCGATACTGTCGCAGAGCAGACTGAAAAACATGAGTGCATGCTTGTTTAGTTGCATCATCTTTCGGATCCAACTTGAACCTCATCTGTTGAAAAAAGAATGTGAGTCTTATTAGGAGGAAGCCAGAAAGTATGGGACAAAGCAAGACAATATTACAAATTGCGATGAATAACATTACTTACGGTTAAATGGTCAAGGAAGGTGTTAAACTGGGTATTGTCTTTCTCATTCCTGTATTGGATCCACGTTGGGAGGATACGTGCATGACACCTAACGGCAACGGCTGCCTCTAATACTAACTTGGCTGACTCTGTAGCATCACATGGCCTTTTTAAACCTACCTCAAAATGGACCTCCATTCTTCTGCCTTTAGATTTTGTTAATCTGTCAAGCATTATCCCTGATGTCTGTTTTCGCTTGCGCCGTGGTGCTAGTTCAACAACGAATATGGAAAGTGTTAGTGTACATCAAACTGTGAGAGTACATATAAAGGAGCATGCAACTGCAACTTGACTCGGTCAGGTACCGTCTTGGTGTTGATGCTCATGAGGTTCATCTGATCTTGCCAAGTCTTGTTGTGTCAGCAGTGCTTTGGAAGTAGTCTTAGGTGTGAAGGTAGCTTGGGAACTGGCCAGTTCCGGAGCAAATGAACGAGTAACTCATTGAGATGCTGGTACAGTTGAAGCGGATGCTGCAGCTGGTGGAGCAGGTGATACTGTGTTTGTAGATTTAGCCGGTGGACTTGGACCTTCTACTGCACTATAAGTACCAGTAGAATCTCGATGGTAGATTCTTTTCCGTTTCACCTGACGAGTAACACCACTCCCTACTATATTATTTTCCTTGCTCTTTTTTGACTTTGCCATGTCAAGCCGTACCCACAACACAAAAGAATAAAATCGCTCTTCAGAACTCATTGATGCATGATACAAACAAGCAATACTTTGATGTAAGACAACCGTATGAGGATGGAATATGTAAGAAAAACAGGACGTCATGACATATTCACAGCTACGATGTGCAAACTAAGCAGAAGGATTTTCAAGAAAATAGAAGTAATGCAAGCTAGACACCATATGAAAGATGCAACCATATTACTCTGCCAAGTTAAAAGTGTCTTGTATAAGTGGCAATTCGAAAAATTAGAAGAAGTACAACGTAAAAATCAATGCAAGATGCAACCACTATCAAACTGCCATGTTAAAAGCGTCCAATCATGAGTGACTGATGCGGGATACACAACAGCAGTACTTTGATGTAAGAACATGGTATGATAGATAGATGCAGTGTATTCTAGACAGAGAAAGCCATGTCATATGCACATGTATAACATATAAACTCAGCAGGTGCAATTTAATCAAAATAGAAGAAATACAGGCTAGACAACATATGCAACATGAAACCAATTATCACACTGTCAACTTAGAGCAAGCACCTGCGATGGTGGAGTACGGGAGATGAACTCATCTTGTGGACTTGGGACTTTAACTTCATTAGCAGTAGCAGTGGAAAATCTAGTCTCTGTTTGCGTCGGTGCGGAGGACCACCAACATCCCCTAACTTACTCGTTTCCTTCCTATTTTCTGATATTGCCTTATGAAGTCAAAACCACAAGAAGATGAATAAAATTAGCTCTACATATCTGGTTGATGCATGATACAGACGAACACTACTTCGATGTAAGGCAAGCGTAGGATAGGAGGATGGAATATATACAAAAAAGGCAGCTTTTCATATTCACATGTACGATAGGAGGATGGAATATGTATGAAAAAATAGTAAGCGGAAGGCATTTCAACAAAATTAGAAGAAATGAAAGCTAGGCACCATATGAACATGCAACCAATATCTCTCTATCAGGTAAAAAGTGTCTCGTCGTAAGTGCCATCTCAATAAATTAGAAGGAGTACAAGCTAGAAGACAATGCAAGATGCAACCTACATCACAGTCCCAAGTTAAATGTGTCTTATGGGTAAGTGATCGTTGTAGGTATAAGTTGTAAGCTACACAAATGCAATTCAACATAATCAGAAGCAATACAGACTAGACATCATACGGAAAACGCAACCACATATAATAGTTCCAAGTAAGAGCAAGCACCTGTGATGGTGGAGTAGGGGAGATGTGCTCATCATGTACACGTATGTTCTAGAAACAGGAACACGTGTCATATTCACAGGCATTATGTGTAAAGTAAGCAGATGCAATTCAAGTTAGAAGCAATACAAGCTAGACATCATATGCAACATGCAACCACATATAATAGTGCCAAGTTAGAGCAAGCACCTATGATGGTGGAGTAGGGGAGATGTGCTCATCATCTACACAGCTACATTGACTGTCTAGCCTTGTGTTGCCTTGCGAATCTTGTTGGGAGGATGGTGGAGTAGAATCTATAGAGACCCCATGTTTGAGTTGCTCTGAAGGACCACCATCATCCACTGCCAGACTAATTTCCTTCAGCTGTAATGATTTTGCATTGTCAAGTGAAACCGATAAGAAAAAGGAATAAAATTCGCTCTTCAGAACTCATTCATGCATGATACTGACGAACACTACTCAGATGAAAGGCAAACACATGATGCAAGGATGGAATATGTATGGAAAACAGGATGGCGTGACATATTCACACCTATGATGTGGTAACTAAGCAGAAGGCATTTCAACAAATTAGAAGCACTGCAAGCTAGACACCATATGAAAGATGCAACCAATATCACTCTGCCAAGTTCAAACTATATGGCGTTTCAACAAATTAGAAGTAGTACATGCTAGAAATCATATGCCAGACACAACCAATATCACAGTGGCAACTTAAAGGTGCCTTATCATAAGTGACTGATGCGGGATATGCAAGAACAGTAGTCTGATGTAGAAACAGGAACACATGTCATATTCACAGGCAATATGTGTAAAGTAAGTAGATGCAATTCAACAAAGTTAGAAGCAATACAAGCTAGACATCATACGCAACATGCAACCACACATAATAGTGCCAAGTTAGAGCAAGCACCTGTGATGGTGGAATAGGAGAGATGTGCTCATCATCTACACAGCTACGTTGACTGTATAGCCTTGCGTTATCTTGCGAATTTTGTTGGGAGGATGACGGAGTAGAATCTGTAGGGAACCTCCGTTTCAGTTGCTCGAAAGGACCACCATCATCCAATGCCTTGCCAATTTCCTTCAGCTTTATTCATTTTGCATTGTGAGGTCATACCGACAACAAAAAGGAATATAATTCGCTCTTCAGAACTCATTAATGCATGATACTGACGAACACTGCTTTGAAGAAAGGCAAAGTCATGATACGAGGATGGAATATGTACGAAAAAATGGACGACTTGACATATTCACACCTATGATGTGGTAACTAAGCAGAAGGCACTTCAACAAATTAGAAGCACTGCAAACTAGACACCATATGGAAGGTACAATCAATATCACTCTGCCAAGTTAAAATTGTCTCGTCATAGGTGGTGTTCATCAAACTAGAAGCAATACATGCTATAAACCATATTCAAGACGCAAACCAATATCGCACTGCCAACTTAAAGGTGTCCCATCATAAGTGACTGATGCAGGATACACAAGAAGAGTAGTTTCATGTAAGAACATGGTGTCATAGACAGATATAATATGTACCAAAAACAGGAAAGCGTGTCATATTCACACATATCATGTGTAAGTTAAGCACATGTAGTTTACACTAATTAGGAGAAATACAAGCTAGACACCATATGCAACATGCAACCAGATATCACACTGCCAAGTTAGATCAAGCACCTTGGATGGTGGAGTAGGGGAGGGGAGACTTGGACCTTGTAATGCACTATCAGTACAAGGAGAATTGGTACAGTTGCTCCGTTTATGTTGCTGCAGAGGACCAGCATCATCGCCTTCCTTACTCTTTTCCTTCCTCTTTCTTGATTTTGCCTTGTCAAGTCAAACCCACAAGGAAAAGGAATAAAATTTGCTCTTTAGAACTGTATGATACTGACGAACACTACTTTCATGTAAGGCAGCTGCATGATAGGAGGATGGAATATGTACGAAAAACAGGACGGCGTGACATATTGACATGTATGATGTATAAAGTGTAAACTAAGCACAAGGTGCTTGAACTTGTTAGAATCAATGCAAGCTAGAAACCATATGAAAGATGAAACCAATATCACTCTGCCAAATTAAAAGGGTTCCCTAACAAATGTATTTGACCAAATTAGAAGCAATACATGGCAACAGGCTAGAAATAATATGCAATATGCAACGAATAAAGGTGACTCATCGTAAGTGATTGATGCAGGATACAGAAGAGAAGTAGTTCATTGTAAGAACAAGGTTAACACATAGATGTAGTGTGTACCAAAAATAGGAAGGCATGTCATATTAACAAGTATAGCGTGTAAACTAAGAAGATACAATTTACCCTAATTAGAAGCATTACAAGCTATACACCATATGCAACATGCAACCACATATCACACTGCGAAGTTAGAGCAAGCACCTGGGATGGTGGTGTAGGGGAAGTGCGGTCTTCAAGTATAGAGCTACGTTCAATATCTTCATTTAGGCTTGATGTTTCTTGAGAATCATGTGGAGAGGATGAAATTGCATTCTTTATAAGAGTAGTGCGTCTCATATTAACCCACGCGCGTGACTGTCTCATCATAAGCGATAGATGTAGGATACACAAGAACAGTAGTTTGATGTAAGAACATGGTGTGATAGGCAGATGTAGTATGTACAAAAAACAGGAAGGCGTGTCATATTCACATGTATAATGTGTAAGCTAAGGAGATGCGATTTAACAAATTAGGAGCAATACAAGCTAGGCACCATATGCAACATGCAACCAAATATCACACTGGCATGTTAGAGCAAGCAGCTTGGGTTGTGGAGTACGGGAGATGAGATTTGGAACTAGCACTGCCGTACGAGTAGCAGGAGAATCTGCAGAGATCATCTGTTTCGGTTGCTCCATAGGAGCACCATCATTCCGTGCCTTCGTCCTTTCAGATTTTACCTTGTCAAGTAAACACACAAGAAAAAGGAATGAAATTCGCACTTACAAATTCGTTGATGCATGATACTTACAAACACAACTTTTATGTATGGCAACCACATAGTAGGAGGATGGAATATGTATGAAAAATGCTAAGTAGAAGGCATTTCAACAAATTGGAAGCAATGCAATCTAGACACCATATGAAAGATCCAACCAAAATCACTCTATCAAGTTAAATGTGTCTCATTATAAGTGGCACTTCAACAAATTAGAGGCAATACATGTTTGAAATGATATGCAAGATGCAACCAATTTTACACTGTCAACTTGAAGGTGTATCGTCAGAAGTGCTTGATGAGGGATACACAAGAAAAGTAGTTTGATGTAAGAACATGGTTAATAGAAAGACGTAGTATGTACCAAAAACAGGAAGGCATGTCATATTCACTGGTATAATGTGTTAACTAAGCATATGCAATTTACCCTAATTAGAAGCATTACAAGGTAGACACCATATGCAACATGCAACCACATATCACACTACCAAGTAAGAGCAAGCACCTGCGATGGTGGTGTGGGGGAATTGCGGTCATCAACTAGAGAGCTACGTTGACTATCTTCATTTAGCCTTGTTGTTTCTTGAGAATCATGTGGGGAGGATGACACTGCACTCTTTAAATGAGTACGGCGTCTCACAGTAACCCACTGGGGTGACTGTCTCATCATAACTGATTGACGAGGGATACAAAAGAGCATTAGTTTGATGTACGAACATGGTTACTAGACATATATAGTATGTATCAAAAACAGGAAGGCATGTCACTATCAAAGGTATAATGTGTAAAGTAAGCATATGCAATTTAACCAAATTGGAAGCAATACAAGCTAGACACCATATGCAACATGCACCCACATTTGACAGCGCGGAGTTAAAGCAAGCACATGGGATGGTTGTGTGTGGAAATTGAGATCATCAAGTGCAGAGCTACGTTTACTGTCTCCAACTGCTGACACTACACCCTTTAGAGCGCTAAAACGCTTAGTGCTTATCTTCGAATTACACTGGAGCGACTTCTGTCTTTTCTTTTCTGCATTCATCAACACTGCGTCAAAGTCTGAAATACGCATGCATAAAAAAATAATAGTGTGAGTATGGGTGAAGTGTGTGCACAATTAGTACAGTGTAAAGGTAGCAGATAGCAGGTCGGTGAGAAATAAATGAAGGGAGACATATGATAGCTCTACAACATGCATGGCACACTAAATTACTACAGGATTCTACGAAAATAACAGTCGACTGAAAATAAATAGGTCAGTCCATTTTTTGCACCGTCCGATGTACAAAGAACGGGAAGATCGCCATCATCTACCTCCAGCCAGTCAGTGTTGACGATCTTCCTCGAAACGCCAGCGACCACCAGCCCAGTATTCCTCACGTGCCTGCGCCCTCCCCTCGACCTCACCGCACCGCCATGCTTGGCACCGCCCCCCGGCCATCCATTCAAGCCCCGCCGACCTCCAGATTAGGCGCAAGCAGCTCCTGCGCCCCACACCCCTATGATAGACACATATGCGCCGCTTCCCCGGGGAACAGACGGACTAGGTGCTCCATGCGCTTAAGTGGGTGCTGCTTCTTTTAATTGCGGTTCGACTGACCTGAATTGAAATCCAGGCGGGCTACTGACCTCTAGGAAAGATGAAATAGTAAAGGGAGGAAACCTTGTGCATTTAGTATCACGAAGAAGATGCAGTAGGAAGCGCTCAACTAGTTTCTTTCGTCGGATGAATATGGTGTGAGCAGAGATGTAAGATTTGCACGAATAAGGGAAGAGGAGTACCTCTTTCTGCTAGCAGTGATGTGTCCTCCTTCTGTTTTTCCAACGACCTTCTTGTGGTTCGCTGGAAACGAGAAGTTACGGAGGACGATGGAGCCTTGGACGAACCCATGGCCAAGTTCTTGAGTGTGGTGCGGTGGCCGTCTGTCAGCGGCGGGGAACCAGATCCAAGGCGGTGAACAACGGCGTAGCGGGAATAGCTCTGGTGCGGTGGACGGTTGCGACAGTGGAGCGGCAGCAGTGAGGCGCAGGACGGCGTGGTCGGAGTGGTTCTCGTATGGTGCACGTCATTGTTGGCGTCGTGGAGGCAGCTCTGCCTCGGCTTCAGCTGCTAAGTCCTTGATGGTGTTGTGGTTGCGGTTGCGTTGGACGACGATGTCGGGGTACCGGCTCCGGCATGATGGAGGAGGGTGGCGGTGGATTGGACGCTATGGGGTGGAGGATGGAGGAGGCTAGGGTTTAGCGGCTGGTGGAGAGGCGGGTTTGGCGCCTACGGAGTATGAATGGGGAAACGGAGGGAGGCGGGGAACTAAGGGGGAACAATGTTTCGGTTTGAGATGCGCTTGTTTGAAATTTGGGGAAAGTTACAAACTTTGCCCCCATCTAAAATTTCGGACATATTGCGGGTTGGGGGTAGGACGGTAATCTCAGGTGTCCGAAATGTGGGCGGGATAGATTTCGGCCGAGTGCATGGGTGTTTAGGCGCCCACGGCGTATGAATGCTTCTCGGAGGCGATTGAGACTGGCGTCTTGGTGTAGTTACAAACCTACCCCCGTTTAGACCTTTGGACATCGGGCCGATAGGATACACGGGCCAGAGTTAGGACAGTAATTTCCTACCACCAAACATTAGTCTCGCGCGGTTTCGGGTGACCAGAGGCCTATTTGGCGCTTCGTTCAAAATTTGGGAGCAGAAGCATTAACGTTTTTGGTTCTCTTGAATTGAACTTTCAGGATTTGTCAAACTTCACAAATCTTTACTCTTGAAAATCCTAAAGCTACGATTATTTTGGAATAGAGGGGGTACATTTGAATATACATTGTACATGAGTATATATTAAAAAATATGCAACTTACCTCATTTCATGCATGGTTCC
Source organism: Triticum aestivum (assembly GCF_018294505.1). Lineage (NCBI taxonomy): Eukaryota > Viridiplantae > Streptophyta > Magnoliopsida > Poales > Poaceae > Triticum > Triticum aestivum. The sequence goes on along the minus strand of NC_057795.1, from coordinate 289,007,139 downwards.
AGATATAATCTCCTTGGTTACAAAAAAAAGTTAGACATGCGTATGAATATATATAGCATGTTCAAACTCACAACAAAGATTGATGCCCCCTATTACATCTGATTTACAAATGCCATTATCTCGGGTTCAAATAGATGAATGCACTTCCTATGAATTCGAATCATCAAAAACCCCTTTATGTTGAATTCGACATGTATTCTATTTCATAGCTAGCAATTTGGAATGTATCCATGCAAGTGACAAATGTATAAAGTGCTTCACACTAACAACATGGAGTGCACTAATTAATGTTTATATATGAATTGCAAAAGCATCCATTGCCTGTATTTCAAACCGCTCTCACTCTATGGATCGATAATATGAAATAAACACATGCACACGCTAGAATTCAATAGAGTATGGGTGTCTGATAGACCGATTTTCGTCCATACGCAATTTGCACAATTCATGATCTCATCCAAAAATAATAATGCCATTTATATTTTAATTTAATGCGTAGAACCGCCTTTTACACGTAGATGCACTATGCCTCGGTCCGTTCTCACAAACGCATTATATATATATATATATATATCTAACGCATAAGTGCACACACTTTATATGCATCGGCATTTCTCTTTCACACATGCTCACAATCTCTCTCAGGGTGTCGGGGTGTCTCACACACATGCTCTCTCTGTTTCTCTCTCTTTCTGACTACTATCTACCACTCTTTTCACTAATCTTAGTTGGAAAACACTATTTCTCTCACATGCATATATACACACGCACCTCTACTAGCCCTCTATACGCACATATATGTGCCTACGTGTCTCCCGCATGCACATTATCTTTAGGCCTCTCTCGCACACATTGCCCCCCCCCAGACACACCTCTCTCTTAGTAGTTGGCAGATATGATTTCATCATATCATTCGGTAGGATATCCCTGACTGTTAGGCTGGATGGTAATGCGAGGCAAAGTTTTACCCTAGTTTAGACCCTTGCAGTTGAAGAACGAGCCTACTCCTAGTACTGTATATTAGTGATAGGGGGTGTACAAAGTATCACTACAAAAAAAGACACATCGTGACATTTTTGGCCGAACGAACAAAATTTCTGTCATACATATGACACTTCTATGACGATAATTGTGAAAAAACCCGGTATCATCATAGATGTGGTGGGCTCCTACTTCTATGACAAAAAATCATGACAGAAAATGGGCTTTTCGTCCTAGGCGGGCCGGAGACGCAGCTGCATGACATTTTTTGGGCTGTCCATGACGAAAAAAACCGTGGTAGAAGCGAGGGCGAGGAAAATTTCGGGGAGTTCCCGGTTACGATGGGAGGTTGGGGACCGAGCGATGCACGTTTCTCTCATACACGTACGCGTGTGTGTGCGAGGCGTTGGCCCTAACTAAACCCGAGCGAGGCGTTGGGATCTAACTGAACCCGAGCGATTGCACTGCAGGCTACGCGTTACTGAACCCGAGCGATCGATCGATGGCTGTCAACTGAACCCGATCGATGCTGCCTCTAGGATGAACAGTGAGCGTTGCCGGGGGGGAAGGGGTTGGATGAACAGTGAGCGGTGGCGTTGCATCTGGATGAAGAGGACCCCGTGGTGTGGAGGGTTGGATGAACAGTATATGATGGAGGGGTGCCCATGGAGGGGTGGTTGAACAGGACCCCGTGGTGTGGAGGGCTGGATGAACAGTAGACGATGGAGGGGTGCCCGTGGAGGCGTGGTTGAACAGTAGCCGATGGAGGCTGGAGGAGGTTGACCGTAGCCCGTTGAGGCTGGAGGAGGTCGACGGTGGAGATGAGCAGTATCCCGTGGAGTCCCGTTTTGCGATACGCCACTCTCCTCCCGATGAACAGGACCCCCGTTTCGACCGTAGCGCTCCAACACAAGTCTGTTTCCTCCGTTTTGTGGTACGCCACACCCCTCCCGATCAACTGGACCCCCGTTTTGACCGTAGGAGGTCCGTTTCGTCCGTTTTGCGGTACGCCACACCCCTCCTGATCAACAGGACCCACGTTTCGACCGTAGGAGGTCCGTTTCGTCGGTTTTGCAGTACGCCACACCCCTCCCGATCAACAGGACCCCCGTTTCAACTGTAGGAGGTCTGTTTCCTCCGTTTTGCCGTACGCCACACCCCCCGATCAGGACCCCGTTCCAAACATAGGAGGTCTGTTTCCTCCGTTCTGCGGTACGCCAGGCCTCGTTTCCATCGCTTGTTCCGTCCAAGCCCTCCCGATGAACACGACCACGCATTCTGTTCCGACCCAGCCGGTTGGCTCCCCATGTACACGACGACGACGTTGTTTCTCCGTTCTGACCCAGCCATGTACGTATGCGCGAGTAGGCGTTCGAGACCCTGCCCGTATGTACGTACGTGGCCATATTTTCTTTCTTGTACCCTGGCCGCTATACGTACATGTACATGCTACGTGTGTGCCTCTACATCGACCAGTATATATGTACGTACACGTTTACGACCAGAATGACAACGCTACGTACGCTTCGACCAGGTGGGTCCCGATTGTCAGGCACTTCCTTGCGTGCGAAGATGTAGCTGGTGGGTCCCAGCAGTCAGGGGGAGAATCGTTTTTTTTTGCCCAGACGGACTTCCTTGCATGCGAAGATGTGGCTGGTGGGTCCCAATAGTCAGGGGGAAACATTTTTTTCTCGAAATACGGTGGCCCGTCCGGTGGGTCCCCGCTGTCAGGTGGAGGAATAATTATTTTCTGTGTAATAAGGAGGCACTTCCTTGATGCGGCCGTGGACCCAGCTGTCAGCCTCTCCATGTATAGTTCATGTCCGATGGAAGTCGTTCCTCGACCACGTTGACCATGCCATGCCGAGAGCACCAGGGCAGCGGATGATGGCGAGGCCTAGGAAGGGGACGACGGGGAGCCGGGGAAGACGCGACAGTGGAAGCCCACGCGGAGAGGAGTACGAGGGTTCACTGGTTCGGCAGTGGTTTGAGGCTGCCGTCGCCGCAGGGCCTGGCCAGTGGCGGGAATAGTAGGGGGTGATGAGGCCTCCACGGCAGCACATCTGGCCAAGGGAGGCAGGAGCATGCGGCACGACCGGCGCTGCTTTGGGCGGTTGGAGCAAGAAGACCAGAGGTTGAAGAAGCACTACGGCCATTGGATGGACATCGTATGGTCACTGGATCTAGAATCGTTTATATTGACTAAGTTGACAAAGCCCTCCGTCCCGTCAACTTAGTAGTCCCACAAGTCAGCCTCCCACTAAGGTGGGTCCCAGCTAGCAGGGGGTATTCATTTTTTTGTGCGTAATAAGGAGGCACTTCCGGTGGGTCCGAGCTGACATCAGGGGGAACACTTTTTCTCGAAATACGGTGGCCTGTCGGGTGGGTCCCAGCAGTCAGGGGCAAATATTTTTTCGCAAAATACTGGTGGCCCGTCTATTGGGTCCCTGCTGTCAGGTGGAGAAAACATTATTTTCCGCGTAATAAGGAGGCACTTCCTTGCGGCTGTCGTGGACCCAGTTGTCAGCCTCTCCACGTACAGTATTCTTCCGATGGAATTCGGTCGTTGACCACATTGACCACGTCGTGCTGAGAGCACCACGGCAGTGACCGACGGTGAGGCCTAGGAGGGGGACGACGCGGAGCCGGGGAAGACGCGGCAGTGGATGCCCACGCAAAGAGGAGTACGAGGGTTCACTGGTTCGGCTGCGCTGCCGTCACTGCAGAATAACAGGGGCTGTGGGTGAGTGGAGTGGAGGGATGGCCTGGCCAGCGGTGGGAGTAGTATGGGGGCAGTGAGGCCTCCGTGGCAGCACAGCCGGCCACGGGAGGCAGGAGCAGGTGGCACGACCGGCACTGCTTTGGGCGGCTGGAGCAAGAAGACCAGAGGTTGAAGAAGCACTACGGCCGTTGGATGGACATCGTACGGTCAGTCGAGCTAGAATCGTGCATATTGACTAAGTTGACAAAGCCCTTCATCCCCGTCAACTTAGTAGGCCCACTATACTGGGTCCCAGCTAGCAGGGGGAGTATTCATTTTTTTGTGCGTAATAAGGAGGCACTTCCTTGCATGCGAAGATATAGCTGGTGGGTCCGAGTTGTTAGCGGCGGTAACGTTTTTTCGTGAAATACAGAGGCCCTTTCGGTGGGTCCCAGATGTCAGGTGAAGGAATCATTATTTTGCATGTAATAAGGAGGCATTTCCTTGCGTACGGCCGTGGACCCGGCTGTCAGGCTCTCCATGTACAGTCCACATCAGATGCATGTCGGTCATTGACCACGTCACGCCGAGAGCACTAGGGCGGTGGACGACGGCGAGGCCTAGGAAGGGACCGACACGGAGGCAGGGAAGACTCGGGAGTTGTTTCCCACGCGGAGGGGAGTACGACTATACGAGGGTTTACTAGTTCGTCTGCTTTCACCGGAGAATAATAGCAGGTGTGGGACTGTGGGTGAGTAGAGGGATGGCTAGGCCAGCGATGGGAGTACGGTGGGGCGGTGAGGCCTGCGCGGCAGCACAGCCGGCCATGGGGAGGAGGGAGCAGGCACTCCCGCCGGCGCTTCTTTGAGCGGCTGGAGAAGGAAGAGCAGAGATTGAAGAAGCATGACGGTCGTTGGATGGACATCCAATAATATACATACCATCTGTGGAAAGCCTCAAATCTGTGGAAAACAGCATACAGCCTATCTGCCATTATTTCAAATAATTTACAGCCCATTTGCTAATTCTTACGGGTTTTTTTGGAGCCCATATTCTTTTTGTTAGCATTACAGCCAATATTGTGGCCACGGTTAAAAAATTCTACGAAATTTCGCATATGTCGGTGCGGTCTGAACTATTTTTAATCCCGAAATTTGGAGTCACATTCAGACTGATTTTAAAAATAAATGTATATCAATATAAAATCCAATAAATTGTCCACACATAATAATCAATGCAATTTAAAATCTCGAAATGAAAAAAGGATATTTGAAACTAATTGCCGGTTTGATGTGTTTTAAAAATGTACAACCCATTTCTCATCACCGATAGGCCATTTTCTCGGCCAGCTGAATGAAGCTCTCCTCGTCTTGAAAGATTTGCAGCCCAACAGGCCTGATAAAGCGACTTACTTAACAAATCACAAAAAAACTAGGCTAGCCATTTTCAGAAAGAAAAAAAACTACTGGGCTGGTCTGTGGTAAACATAAAAGAAAAGGTTGTCTAGACAGGCCAGAGTGTCCCGCACAGCCCAGTTGACACCCTGCTTCTGTCTCAAAAACAAATTAGATAAATGCCACTCCAATTATGGCGATTCATAAAAATGCCACTGCAATTTCCAAACTTTAAAAAATGCCACTGCAATTTTTGCAAACTTTGAAAAACGCCACCGCAGTTTGCAAACTTTGAAAAACGCCACTCCAGACTTCGAAAAATGCCACCAGAAATGGCATGAGATGGCATTTTTCAAAGTTTGGAAATTGCAGTGGCATTTCTCGGATACACCAAATTTGGAGTGGCATTTATCAAATTAACCCAAAACAAAAATAACTGGGCGAGCTACTGGGTCCCTGGTGTCAGCTGCTCGTTGTGAAATTCTCTCGTTTATTGACTACGTTGACAATGGCATGGGACCCAGATGTTAGAAATCCACTAGGAGGAGCCATTTTTTTATTGGCTTGAAATAAGGAGGCACTTGCTTGCGTACTTCCATGACCTTGGCGTGTCCCTGCTGTCATCCTCTCCACGTACAATCATCTCCTGATTGTGTACGCGTCAACTTGCTAGGCCCACAAGTCAGCCTCTAAACCCGTGGAGGACAAATACAACCCATTTAAAAAAATAACAGCCCATTCCATACGTTCAAACGGAACGATCAACACTCAGAGCAAAGTAACAGGTCTGATCCACATATAGAGTACTGAACTTCCACGTTGACAACCATCATAGCCAATTTAACTATCTATTCCCACTAATACTCTAGTAGCGTACAAGTACAAACTTACTCTTACCTAACTAGACGATGTCGGCCGCCATCTGTGATACATGCTAAACGCCGGCACCGGCGTCCTGCGCCTCGCCTCGGACTTGCAAGAGGTGTGATAGGGCGCGTTGCTCATGCGCGTTGGCCCTTTCCATGACGGCGTGGTCCACCGAAGCTTCGGCTTCCTAGCGGGAAACCCACTTGACGAGCTGGTAGTAAAAATCAGCGTCGCAAACGCGTGCGTGCCCAACAGCCTCCAGGGCTATTTGCCGGGCGCTAGCCTCCACGTAGTCGGCCCAGTTGCAGGCGCTTTGCTACTCCATCTCCACCTGGCGATGCAAATCGGCGATACGCTGCTCCTCCGCCAGGCGGTCGCGCTCCAATAACTCCTCGATCTCGGCATTGCCATCTAAAGACAGATAGAATGCCTCCTCCCTCCGTCTGCCTTCCGGTGAAAAACTAAACACTAGTTCTGGCGTTGACCGCCTCCGGCGTCGCCTACCGTGGACAGGCGGGGGCATGGCGGACGTGGCGAGCGACGTCGGGCCGGTGGGGGCTTATGAGGATATGGAGAGTTGGGTCGCGGTGGCACCGGAGAAGGCCGGGAAACAGTACTTATAGGGGGAAGGTAGTGCGACGGTCATCGGAATTCAATGCATAATGACTTAGCGCGCTAGCTTGCCATGGAAAACTAGAGAAACTGAAATTATGACTATGCCGTCCTGTCCCGTCTGGGTTGCACGCTGGCATGGCGGTCAAACTAGTGCACTCGAATCATCTCCCTCCTTGTCAATAATGATACCACAGATTTAAAAAGCCCGCAACAATTAAAGCGTATCTTTTTTTTGCATCAGTTAGCTACCTTAATTACAGCCGGCTGCATGCAGGCACTCAGAATCGCTCACAGGCAATACGCAAAGCAGCATGCAACGAGTCGCAGCCGAGATCACGCATGCAGCCACTTAAATCGCTGGAATTAATTAGGCTTAAACTTCTGCATGCCATTAATTATTGCCATGCCTTGGTCTTGCTGCTTTGCTCACGGGACTAATAAACCTGGACGGAGGGAGTACCTTGGTTGGTGAGAGGTTTGAATTAAGCCCTGCAAACCGGAAAGGAGGTACTAGTACATGCGTGATCCGCTATTTATTCGTGTAGGATTGAGTAGGTCGTTTCTTGAATTGAGCCCTGCAAACCGGAAAGGAGGTAGTACATGCGTGATCCGCTATTTATCGGTGTAGGATCGATAGTGTAGCTTGTCAATTTCTTCAGAGGTAGGCATTTTTATCCATGTAGGATCAATAGTGTAGCTTGTCAGTTTCTTCAGAGGTAGGCATTTTTATTCAAAAAACTACCACTTCGCATCTTGCCTCGCAAATAAAACTGCCAGGAGCGCATTTGTAGGCTAGCTAGTGATCGATCAGTAACCTGTAAACACCGAGCGAACAGAAATAAGTAACTATTAATGCATCTCAATGATTCACAGATCATATACAAATATGTAGCTCCAAAAGCAAAGATCAGCCACTTCGGATCTTGCGTCGCAACTAAAACTAACTAGTACGATTCCCATACATAAGATCAACATGTTAATGCATCTCAATGATTCACAGATCATATACAAATATGTAGCTCCAAAAGCAAAGATCTATAAAAAAACATTTGTTCTTCCTACTAACATGGATGCTTCTCTTGGCCAACATTCAGTACAGACTGAAAGACAAATTTGTTTGTGAAGTCTACAATTCCTCTTGCAAACGTAAGTGGTTTCACCAATAGCTGGAACCATGAGAAAGAACCACACATGATGGAGGAACATCCACTGCAATATGATTTGGTCTTCTCTTGATTACACCGCGAGACTATTTTCGGAATACAAACTTTAACTTAGGCAAAATGATGCCCATTGTATAATCAGACCAAAGCAATGAATAACCTAGTGTTGGCCAGTAAATAGTACAGTACTAGTTTTCTGCAGTCCATGAAGTGACTATCCAATCTTTGTGTCTATTTTCAAATGGCACTGCATGCAGTGACTATACTATTCTCTTGTGCTGTTCAACCAAAATTGCGGACACTTTGTTTGTTTGCCAAATAGCAACGGGCAGACATCTCTGTCTGCACAAATATCAAGCAACTAGTAAACATATACCACACCATGTATTTTCGGTTTAAACATGTCTCTTCCGCTTAGCATTTGTCATGTTCTGCAATGGACAATCTGATACAGTTATGTTTTGCCCTGGACAATTTCATACTGAATTGATTTGCTAGTTCAGAGAAGAAATATAGTGCCTATTCTTCATCACACCAAGGATATCCATGTTCGCAGTGATGGAAGAGGTGAAATCGATACAATCGAAATTGAGCATCCAATCATTGAATCCTGTCCTGCACCTCCAATGTAGGTCCACCCTGCCAATAAATTCACATGCAAACCACTAGTATTACAATCTAATGATAGTACAAAAATAGTAGCAAGATAGTAGAAAACCATGTACCTTCGTAATGAACAGCTCATAGTGCCACCAACTGGATATAAAGGTTAGGAAAAAACCATGCTCCTAATATTGAACCAGTTGGACTTTTTGTGCAGTTCCACTAAAATCGAGCATCCCTGCTTGCATAGATATTGAAAGTGTGATTACTATAAAAGTGGCACTAGTCGAAGCATAGACTCACAAATATAAGCATTCCAATTTCTTAATGGGAAAAGGTAACAAGACTGTTTCTAACCACCTGTTTGAAGGAATAAATAAAGCAACAGCGGCTGATGTCAGGAAGGCATACATAGTTTTTTTCTGAAAAACTAAGCCATTCCTCACCTTTCCTCTTCTTTTAAGCAAATTTTGTGCAGTTCTACTAAAATAAAATGCCATCACCGCCTTGACAATTCAGTGACACAGTACAAAAGCAAATGACTTAACATTACATCATGATGTCAGGTATGTAGTCGACAGGTATTAGAGACAAACATACAGACCTCTTCTGATAACATAATGAACATTAATTTTAACAAAGGTGTGACTAGCTTTACCGGGATAATTTGAGTGAACTCCACACCCTCTGTTCCTTAATATAAGACGTTTTCGCGGTTCAATTTAAAGTACCCAAATGTCTAGTATTTAGAAAAACAGGTAGTAGTTTTCTTGAGCACATATCTGGGAAAGCTTGGCACACTTTATTTATGTCCATACGCTAATGCAACACCATTCAAATACTACAAATATACACTAATCCAGTGGCTAGTGCAATAGTAGAGTAGTTAGTTTATTACAGAGTACAGTACAATGGTTTTACTGAACAGATTTCAATAAACTCTAGCACTGGAAGGTTTCTATAAGAGTTAACAATACAAAATGTAAAGGTAACAAGTTTCAGCATTGGTATACTAGCTGTGCATGAGCATTAAACCAAATACAAAAGTCAGAAGGTAACTAGCATTATTATCTAATGACAGTATAAAAACATGCAAACCATGTACCTCCAAGGTAAATATCATTTCGAACTCGGGGGGGGGACCTTAAAAATTGCTATCCCAATCTTGATAATTGATCAAGCATAAAAACTTGATCGAACGAATCAAGAGAATAGCCGGAGGAGGAGGTGCCCACTCTTGACCTTTCCTCTTGTCTTCATAATTGTCTGTGCAGTTTAACCAAAATAAAATTGACATTAGCGCCTTGGCATTTTGGTGACACTGTACAAAAAAATGAACTTATCTCATGAAAGTGAGGTATGTAATCTATAAGCATTAACAGTGCAAAAATCTGAAGGTAGTATCAAGTTTCATCGTTTTGGTATACTGGCTGTGCAACTGCATTAGAATGCCTTAGCTGAAAAATCTTTAATACATCCACAATCAACAGCTAACCCTGAAATAATCCAGTGACATTAAATGGCATTGCTTAAATTTATCGGTGGCATTAGACTGAAAGCGGCATTAGTTAAATGTGGCATCACTTTAGCAGTAGCATTGCTTGACTTGACTGTTGGCGTTATACTAACAGCAAAAAAAGTGGCAATAAGAGCGTGGGAGGCCCATTCGGACAGTGGGCGCACCAATACAATGTACCTCCAAGGACGCAGAGTGGTGAGGGAGGTATGGTTGCCCAGAGCAACAAATATCTAGGCAGCATACGTGGATTACGTCCCATTTTTGTTCTCTTTAGCCACCTTTTTCCTATGTGAGGACAACAAACCGATCGACCTGGTCATTCTCTATTGCGTTGTCATGCCTTTCTACCCTTCTTCAACCAAGAGACATGAGACTCGTTCCTTAGCTACTGATTTTCCCCTTTTCAACCTAGATGCGGGTTCGATGCCTACTCTCTTGGACCGTACAGTCTCCCTTCCTTTCCTTATTCAACCCAGACATGGATTAGTCTGCATGAAGAAGGGTTTCCTTTAGTAGTGCAAATTATGGTTTTCGTCTGCATGGCCAGCAGAGCAGAGGATAGCAAATTGGGAAGATGGTGGAGTGGAAAAAGATCCACATGCAACGACATGGCAGATGGGGCAATAGAACAAGGGTATGGTTCGAAAAGAGGTAGCATACCTGAGGGTCGGCGGGAAGTGGCTTCGCTCGTGGTCGTCGTCCTCCGCACACACTACGGCAGCGAGATTGGGGACGGAGGCCATCCCGCACGAGCGCTAGGTCTGAGAGTATGGCCTTGTCGTCAGTGCGTGACCTCGCTCACCGACGACAAGTGTGTCAACGCTCCATGTCCTTTTCTTCCCCAGAGGATCTGTGACCACCGGTGAGGAGGGAGAGACGGGTCGTCTTTTTCAGATCTGGAGAGAGGGTGGTAGTGTGAGAAGCAAGTGGGCAGCCCTTGGCAAGAAAGTGCTGAAGCTCCAGCCTATATATCTTTTTTATACTACTAGTACTGGAGGTGGAGTAGTGGTAGAGTAGTTTATATTTTCTTTGTGTACACTACCAGTTAGTCGTGCTTCAAAACAGAACGGCACGCCATTAAAAAAATAAAGTTCGATAACTAATGCGGCACCTCGGGCCAACGCGGCCAGATTGCATTTTGCACGATAAATTACACACCATGTTTCGTTGACATGTGGTCCCGTTCCAACATATCAGTGAGACGATGGCGAGTAGTAGGAGTATTTCCGAACGGACGTGTAGGCTGGGGCGCCTCTTCGTGAACCGTGGCAAACTGGCAACCCTCCACCGACTCTTCGCCTTTCCCTCTCGATTTGGAACTACTGTCGCACGCTGATACGTCTCCAACGTATCTATAATTTCTGATTGCTCCATGCTACTTTATCTACTATTTTGGACCATATTGGGCTTTATTTTCCACTTTTATATTATTTTTGGGACTAACCTATTAACCGGAGGCCCAGCCCAGAATTGCTGTTTTTTGCCTATTTCAGTGTTTCGAAGAAACGGAATATCAAACGGAGTCCAAACGGAATGAAACCTTCGGGAACGTGATTTTCTCACCGAACGTGATCCAGGAGACTTGGACCCTACTCCAAGAAGTGCCAGAGGCGGTCACGAGGGTGGAGGGCGCCCCCTACCTCGTGGGCCCCCTGACGCTCCACCGACGTACTCCTTCCTCCTATATATACGTACGTATCCCCGTATGATCAGAACAGGAGCCAAAAACCTAATTCCACCGCCGCAACCTTCTATATCCACGAGATCCCATCTTGGGGCCTGTTCTGGAGCTCCGCCGGAGGGGGCATCCCCCACGGAGGGCTTCTACATAAACACCATAGCCCCTCCGATGAAGTGTGAGTAGTTTACTTCAGACCTTCGGGTCCATAGCTAGTAGCTAGATGGCTTCTTCTCTCTTTTTGGATCTCAATACAATGTTCTCCCCCTCTCTTGTGGAGATCTATTCAATGTAATCTTCTTTTTGCGGTGTGTTTGTTGAGACATATGAATTGTGGGTTTATGATCCAATATTATCTATGGAAAATATGTGATTCTTCTCTGAATTCTTTTATGTATGATTGAGTTATCTTTGCAAGTCTCTTCGAATTATCCTTTTTGGGTTGGCCAACTAGATTGGTGGTTCTTGCAATGGGAGAATTGCTTAGCTTTGGGTTCAATCTTGCGGTGTCCTTACCCAGTGGCAGAAAGGGTTGCAAGGCACGTATTGTATTGTTGCCATCGAGGATAACCATATGGGTTTTTATTATATTGCATGAATTTATCCCTCTACATCATGTCATCTTACTTAAGGAGTTACTCTGTTTTTAACTTAATACTCTAGATGCATGTTGGATAGCGGTCAATGAGTGGAGTAATAGTAGTAGATGCAGAATCGTTTCAATCTACTTGTCTCGGACGTGATGCCTATATACATGATCATTTCCTAGATATGCTCATAACTATGCTCAATTCTGTCAATTGCTCAACAGTAATTTGTTCACCCATCGTAGAATACTTATGCTCTTGAGAGAAGCCACTAGTGAAACCTATGGCCCCCGGGTCTATTCTCATCATAACAATCTCTATCGCTTTATTTACTTGATTTGTTTTTACTTTGCCTTTTACTTTTGTACTTTGCATCTATCTATCAAAAATACCCAAAATATTATTTATCATCTCTATCAGATCTCACCCTCGTAAGTGACCGTGAAGGGATTGACAACCCCTAATCATGTTGGTTGTGAGTAGCTATCATTTTGTGTAGGTACGAGGGACTTGTGCGTGGTCTCCTACTGGATTGATACCTTGGTTCTCAAAAACTGAGGGAAATACTTACGCTACTTTGCTGCATCATCCTCTCCTCTTCGGGGAAATCCAACGCAGTGCTCAAGAGGTAGCAAGAAGAATTTCTGGCGCCGTTGTCGGTGAAGCTCACGCAAGCAAGTCAACCATACCAAGTACCTATCGCAATCCCTATCTCTCGCATTACATTATTTGCCATTTGCCTCTCGTTTTCCTCTCCCCCACTTCACCCTTGCTGTTTTATTCGCCCTCTCTTTCCCGTTTTCCTTTTTCCCGTTGCCTTTCTGTTTGCTTGTGTGTTGGATTACTTGTTGCCATGGCGCAAGATAATACCAAATTGTGTGATTTCTCAAATACCAATAATAATGATTTCCTTAGTACTCCGATTGCTCCTCTTAATAATGAAGAGTCTCGTGAAATCAATACCGCTTTGCTGAATCTTGTTATGAAAGATCAATTCGCCGGCCTTCCTAGTGAAGATGCCGCTACTCATCTAAACAATTTTGTTGATTTGTGTGATGTGCAAAAGAAGAAAGATATGGATAACAATATTGTCAAATTGAAGTTATTTCCGTTTTCACTTAGAGATCGTGCTAAAGTTTGGTTTTCATCTTTGCCTAAAAATAGTATTGATTCTTGGAACAAGTGCAAAGATGCTTTTATCTCTAAGTATTTTCCTCCCACTAAGATTATCACTCTTAGGAACGATATCATGAATTTTAAACAACTTGATCATGAGCATGTTGCCCAATCTTGGGAAAGAATGAAATTGATGCTTCGCAATTGCCCTACTCATGGTTTGAATTTATGGATGATCATACAGAAGTTTTATGCCGGATTGAATTTTGCTTCTAGAAATCTTTTAGATTCGGCCGCAGGAGGCACGTTTATGGAAATTACGTTAGGAGATGCTACAAAATTGCTTGATAATATTATGGTTAATTATTCTCAATGGCACACCGAAAGATCTTCTAGTAAAAAAGTGCATGCTATAGAAGAAATCAATGTTTTGAGTGAAAAGATGGATGAACTTATGAAGATGTTTGCTCCTAAAAATACTCCTCTTGATCCCAATGATATGCCTTTATCTACCTTGCTTGAGAATAATAATGAATCCATGGATGTGAATTTTGTTGGTAGGAATAGTTTTGGAAACAACACGCATAGAGGGAATTTTAATCCTAGGGCTTATCCTAGTAATCCTTCTAATAATTATGGAAATTCCTACAACAACTCTTATGGAAATTTTAATAAGATGCCCTCTGAATTTGAGAGTATTGTTAAAGAGTTTATGAATTCACAAAAGAATTTTAATGCTTTGCTTGAAGAGAAATTGCTTAAAGTTGATGATTTGGCTAGGAACGTTGATAGAATTTCCCTTGAAATTGATTCTTTAAAGCTTAGATCTATTCCTCCTAAGCATGATATCAATGAGTCTCTCAAAGCCATGAGAATTTCCATTGATGAGTGCAAAGAAAGAACCACTAGGATGTGTGCTTCCAAAGATGCCTTTATTAAAGCGTGCTCTTCCAATTCCTATGAAAATCAAGATGAAGATCTAAAAGTTATTGATGTGTCCCCCATTAAATCTTTGTTTTGCAATATGAATCCTGATGAAACTGAAGATTATCTTCCTTTACCTAGAAGGTGTTCTAAAAATTCGGAGTTTCTATATCTTGATGATGAAATTGATGAAAGTGGATTGAAATAAATAAAAACCGTGATGTTGCTAAACCCACTATTTTGGATCTCAAAGAATTTAATTATGAAAATTGCTCTTTGATTGGTTGTATTTCCTTGTTGCAATCCGTGATAGATTCTCCTCATGCTTATAGTCAAAATAAGGCCTTTACCGAACACATTGTTGATGCCTTGATGCAATCTTATGAAGAAAAACTTGAGTTGAAAGTTTATATTCCTAGAAAACTCTATGATGAGTGGGAACCTACTATTAAAATTAAAATTAAAGATTATGAGTTTCATGCTTTGTGTGATTTGGGTGCTAGTGTCTCTACTATTCCCAAAACTTTATGTGATTTGCTAGATTTCCGTGATTTTGATGATTGCTCTCTAAACTTGCATCTTGCGGATTCCACTATTAAAAAGCCTATGGGAAGAATTAATGATGTTCTTATTGTTGCAAATAGGAATTATGTGCCCGTAGATTTTATCGTTCTTGAAATAGATTGCAATCCTTCATGTCCTATTATTCTTGGTAGACCTTTCCTTAGAATGATTGGTGCAATTATTGATATGAAGGAAGGGAATATTCGATTCCAATTTCCCTTAAAGAAGGGTATGGAACACTTCCCTAGAAAGAAAATAAAATTACCATATGAATCTATCATGAGAGCCACTTATGGATTGCCTACCAAAGATGGCAATACCTAGATCTATCCTTGCTTTTATGCCTAGCTAGGGGTGTTAAACGATAGCGCTTGTTGGGAGGCAACCCAATTTTATTTTGTGTTTTTTGTTTTTGCTTCTGTTTAGGAATAAATAATCCATCTAGCCTCTATTTGGATATGGTTTTATCTTTTAATTAGTGTTTGTGCCAAGTAGAACCTATAGGATAACCTACGATGATAGTTGATTTGATTCTGCTGAAAAGCAGAAACTTTGCGCGCACGAATATAATTTTGTTAAATCACAGGAACGTGATTTTGCGTTGATTCTTTTTGCTGCTGTTCAATAAACAAATTTTCCAGGACTTCCCATTTTGGTAGAGTTTATAGAGTTCTATAAGTTTGCGTTAGTTACAGATTGCTACAGACTATTCTGTTTTTGACAGATTCTGTTTTACGTGTGTTGTTTGCTTATTTTAATGAATCTATGGCTAGTAAAATAGTTTATAATCCATAGAGAAGTTGGAATACAGTAGGTTTAACACCAATATAAATAAATAATGAGTTCATTACAGTACCTTGAACTAGTCTTTTGTTTTCTTTCTCTAACGAAGCTCACGAGATTTCTGTTGAGTTTTGTGTTGTGAAGTTTTCAAATTTTGGGTGAATTCTTTTGATGGGTTATGGAACAAGGAGTAGCAAGAGCCTAAGCTTGAGGATGCCCATGGCACCCCCAAGATAATCCAAGGACACCAAAAATTCAATGCTTCGGGATGCCCTGGAAGGCATCCCCTCTTTCGTCCACTTCCATCGGTAATTTACTTGGAGCTATATTTTTATTCACCACATGATACGTGTTTTGCTTGGAGCGTCTTGTATTATTTGCGTATTTGCTTGTTAGTTTACCACAATCATCCTTTCTGTACACACTTTTTGAGAGAGCCATACATGAATTGGAATTTGTTAGAATACTCTACGTGCTTCACTTATATCTTTTGAGCTTGATAGTTTTGCTCATAGTGCTTCACCTATATCTTTTGAGCGCTATAATTTTTGCTCTAGTGCTTCACTTATATCTTTTAGAGCACGGTGGTGGATTTGTTTGAAAGAAACTATTCATCTCTCATGCTTCACTTAGATTATTTTGAGAGTCGTTAATAGCATGGTAATTTGCTTAATGTTAATATACTTGGTGTTCAAGATATGTGAAACTTTCTTTTGAGTGCGTTGAATACTAAGATAAGTTTGATGCTTGATAATTGTTTTGAGATATGAAGATAGTGATATTAGAGTCATGCTAGTTAAAGTAGTTGTGGATTCAAAGAATACTTGTGTTGAAGTTTGTGATTCCCGTAGCATGCACGTATGGTGAACCGTTATGTGATGAACTCGGAGCATGATTTATTTATTGTTTGTCTTCCTTATGAGTGGCGGTCGGGGACGAGCGATGGTCTTTTCCTACCAATCTATCCCAATAGGAGCATGTGCGTAATATTTTGCTTTGATAACTTCTAGATTTTTGCAATAAGTATATGAGTTCTTTATGACTAATGTTGAGTCCATGGATTATACGCACTTTTTCCCATCCTTCCACCATTGCTAGCCTCTCTAATACTGTGCACTTTTTGCCGGTATCATACACCCACCATATACCTTCCTCAAAACAGCCACCATACCTACCTATTATGGCATTTCCATAGCCATTCCGAGATATATTGCCATGCAACTTTCCACCGTTCCGTTTATTATGACACGCTCCATCATTGTCATATTGCTAGCATGATCATGTAGTTGACATTGTATTTGTGGCAAAGCCACCGTCCACAATTCTTTCATACATGTCACTCATGATTCATTGCATATCCCGGTACCCCGCCGGAGGCATTCATATAGAGTCATACTTTGTTCTAAGTATCGAGTTGTAATTGTTGAGTTGTAAGAAAAATAAAAGTGTGATGATCATCATTATTAGAGCATTGTCCCAAGTGAGGAAAGGATGATGGAGACTATGATTCCCCCACAAGTCGGGATGAGACACCGGACGAAAAAAAGAGGCCATAAAAAAAGAGAAAGGCCCAAATAAAAAAATAAAAAAATGAGAGAAAAAGAGAGAAGGGACAATGCTACTATCCTTTTACCACACTTGTGCTTCAAAGTAGCACCAAGATCTTCATGATAGAGAGTCTCTCATTTTGTCACTTTCATATACTAGTGGGAATTTTTCATTATATAATTTGGCTTGTATATTGCAATGATGGGCTTCCTAAAAATGCCCTAGGTCTTCGTGAGCAAGTGAGTTGGATGCACACCCACATAGTTTATTTTGTAGAGCTTTCATATACTTATAGCTCTAGTGCATCCGTTGCATGGCAATCCCTACTCACTCACATTGATATCTATTGATGGGCATCTCCATAACCCGTTGATACGCCTAGTTGATGTAAGACTATATTCCCTCTTTTTGTCTTCTCCACAAACACCCTTCTATTCCACATATAGTGCTATATCCATGGCTCACGCTCATGTATTGCGTGAAGATTGAAAAAGTTTTGAGAATGTCATAAGTATGAAACAATTGCTTGGCTTGTCATCGGGGTTGTGCATGATTTAAATGTTTTATGTGGGGAAGATGGAGCATAGCCAGACTATATGATTTTGTAGGGATAACTTTCTTTGGCCATGTTATTTTGAGAAGATATGATTGCTTTGATTAATTTGCTTGAAGTATTATTTTTTTTTATGTCAACATGAACTTTTGTCTTGAATCTTTCGGATCTAAATATTCATATCAGAATTAAGAAGATTTACATTGAAATTATACCAAAGTATCACTCCGCATCAAAAGTTCTTTTTTATCATTTACCTACTCGAGGACGAGCAGGAATTAAGCTTGGGGATGCCTGATACGTCTCCAATGTATCTATAATTTTTGATTACTCCATGCTACTTTATCTACTGTTTTGGACCATATTGGGCTTTATTTTCCACTTTTATATTATTTTTGGGACTAACCTATTAACCGGAGGCCCAGCCCAGAATTGCTGTTTTTTGCCTATTTTAGTGTTTCGAAGAAACGGAATATCAAACGGAGTCCAAAAAGAATGAAACCTTCGGGAACGTGATTTTCTCACCGAACGTGATCCAGGAGACTTGGACCCTACTCCAATAAGTGCCAGAGGCTGTCACGAGGGTGGAGGGCGCCCGCTGGGCGCGCCCCTACCTCATGGGCCCCCTGACGCTCCACCGACGTACTCCTTACTCCTATATATACCTACGTATCCCCGTACGATCAGAACATGAGCCAAAAACCTAATTCCACCGCCGCAACCTTCTGTATCCATGAGATCCCATCTTGGAGCCTGTTCTGGAGCTCCGCCGGAGGGAGCATCCACCACGGAGGGCTTCTACATAAACACCGTAGCCCCTCCGATGAAGTGTGAGTAGTTTACTTCAGACCTTCGGGTCCATAGCTAGTAGCTAGATGGCTTCTTCTCTCTTTTTGGATCTCAATACAATGTTCTCCCCCTCTCTTGTGGAGATCTATTCGATGTAATCTTATTTTTGCGGTGTGTTTGTTGAGACATATGAATTGTGGGTTTATGATCCAATATTATCTATGGAAAATATTTGATTCTTCTCCGAATTCTTTTATGTATGATTGAGTTATCTTTGCAAGTCTCTTCGAATTATGCTTTTTGGTTTGGCCAATGTGACTCCCGGATAATTAAGCTACAGTAACCCTCTACTAATGATGCCACGTCACCTAGATTACTGTTGCTAACCTCGCGTTAGTTCGAAACCGATTCGAATTCAAATTCAAAATCAATGAAACAATAAAAAAATTATAATATTAAAACTAAAATGTTCGGAGTAATCCAACTAATGCATAGGTAATTATGGTGGTGAAACCACAATTTTATAAAATGTTTAAATTCCCTTAGGTGAATAAAACATTAGCAAAAACCAATATTTAAATACCTTTTAAATATTAATTAATTACTAAACTAGTTTATCGCGGGACTAAACCTTAGGTGGCAGTAGTATGTTTAGTTACACTAACTTAGGAGTTACTTCTACATTTTTAATGTTAAGTATAAAATAAAAATAGAAAAGGGAATTAGGTAAAGAAATAAAAAAAGGAAAACACCCCCCCCTGACTGAGCCTTGGCCCAGTTGGCTGAGCGGCCGACGGGCCTGTCAGCCCACCCCCCTGCACGCCCCCTGGCCTACTAGGCCTCCCCCCACCAGTAACCCTAACCCCCCACACACTTCCCCCACTCCCCCGATCTGGATCGAACCCCCTCCTCCTCCTGATGCACCAGCGCCCGAAGGCCGCCGCCAGCTGGTGCGACCACCGCCCTCGCGCTGCCGCTGACCGGCGCCTGCCTTCCCCGTCCCGCTGCCAAGTTGTGGCCATGCCCCAGCGAGCGCGCCCGCGCTCGAGGACTGCCGCCATGACCCTAACACCAGCTGAGGGAGTCCTGGACTAGGGGGTGTCCGGACAGCCGGACTATCATCGTCCGCCGGACTCCAAGACTACGAAGATACAAGATTGAAGACTCCGTCCCGTGTCCGGATGGGACTTTCCTTGGCGTGGAAGGCAAGCTTGGCAATACGGCTATGTAGATCTCCTACCATTGTAACCGACTCTGTGTAACCCTAGCCCTCTCCGGTGTCTATATAAACCGGAGGGCTTTAGTCCGTAGGACATAACCTCCATTACAACAATCATACCATAGGCTAGCTTCTAGGGTTTAGCCTCCTTGATCTCGTGGTAGATCCACTCTTGTAATACACATCATCAATATTAATCAAGCAGGACGTAGGGTTTTACCTCCATCAAGAGGGCCCGAACCTAGGTAAAACATCGTGTCCCTTGTCTCCTATTACCATCCGCCTAGACGCACAGTTCGGGACCCCCTACCCGAGATCCGCCGGTTTTGACACCGACATTGGTGCTTTCATTGAGAGTTCCTCTGTGCCATCACCGATAGGCTCGATGGCTTCTTCAATCAACAACGTCGTCCAAGGTGAGACTTTTCTCCCCGGACAGATCTTCGTATTCGGCAGCTTCGCACTGCGGGCCAACTCACTTGGCCATCTGGAGCAGATCGAAAGCTACGCCCCTGGCCGTCAGGTCAGGTTCGGAACCCTAAACTTCATAGCCGACATCCACGGGGACTTGATCTTCGACGGACTCGAGCCTCAGCCGAGCGTGCCGCGCTGTCACGATGGGCATGACTTAGCTCTGCCGCCGGACAGTGCCTTGGTGGCCGCACACGAATCCGCTCCGGGCCTCAGTCCGGAGTCGATCGCCCAGATCGAGGACCGGTGGCTAGACACCGCCTCGGGGGCTACACCTTCCACGGCGATGGAGCCAAACACTAACCTCGTCCCTTGTAAAGCTCATGACTCCGAGGTGCCGGACTCCTTGCCGGACTCCGAACCTCCTACGCCCCTGCAGATCGAATCTAATTGGGCGCCGATCGTGGAGTTCACTGCCGCGGACATTTTCCAACACTCACCCTTTGGCGACATCCTAAATTCGCTAAAGCATCTCTCGCTATCCGGAGAGCCCTGGCCGGACTATGTCTAGGATGGTTGGGATACGGACGACGAAGAAATTCAGAGCCCACCCACCACCCACTTTGTAGCCACTGTCGACGATCTAACCGACATGCTAGACTATGACTCCGAAGACATCGACGGTATGGACGACGATGCCGGAGACGAATAGGAACCAGCGCCTACAGGGCACTGGAAGACCACCTCGTCATATGACATATACATGGTGGACACCCCAAAAGATGGGGACGGCGAAGAAGCAGCGGAGGCAGATTCCTTAAAGAAACAGCCCAAGCGCCGGCGTCAGCGGCGCCGCTCTAAATCCCGCCACAGCAAGAATGGAGATTTCGGCACAGGAGATAATAACACCCTAGACAGTGGCGAAGACAATCCCCTCCAGCAAGATTCAGCACAGGAGGATGCAGAAGCAAGCCCTCGCGAGAGAGCGGCAGATGAAGAGGTCGAGGATGATAATTACATGCCTCCCTCCGGAGACAAAGCAAGCCTCGGCGTCGACGAATTCGTCGTGCCTGAGGATCCCGTCGAACAAGAGCGTTTTAAACGCAGGCTTATCTCCACGGCAAATAGCCTATAGAAAAAGCAGCAGCAGCTTCAAGCTGATCAAGACCTACTGGCCGACAGATGGACTGAGGTCCTCGCGGCCGAAGAGTATGAACTCGAACGTCCCTCGAAGAGTTACCCAAAACGCAAGTTGCTCCCCCGATTAGAGGAAGAAGCATACATACCCTCATCACCAGCGCATGATACAGCCGACCGACCACCCCGTGGTCGCGACAGAGAGGCATCACGGCCCTCCACCAAGACCGTGCCCCGGCATCGCTCCAAAAGTACGAAGCCAAGAGGGAACGCGCCGGACTTGCGAGATATATTGGAGGACAAAGCAAGGCAATCCAGATCCATCTACGGATCACGTGGGCGCCCAGTGACCCACAACGAATACCGTCACGCCGGATACAACAACTCCGGCCGGGCCGAACACAGCAGACAATGCTCCCTCGAGCTACGTCGTGATATTGCTCAATATAGAGGCGCCGCACACCCGCTATGCTTCACTGATGAAGTAATGGATCATCAAATCCCTGAAGGGTTTAAACCCGTAAACATTGAATCCTACGATGGCACAACAGACCCCGCAGTTTGGATCGAAGATTATCTCCTTCACATCCATATGGCTCGCGGCGACGATCTCCACGCCATCAAATACCTCCCACTCAAGCTTAAAGGACCAGCTCGGCATTGGATCAACAGCTTGCCCGCAGAATCAATTGGGTGTTGGGAAGACCTGGAAGCCGCGTTCCTCGACAACTTCCAGGGCACATATGTGCGACCACCAGACACCGATGACCTAAGCCACATAATTCAGCAGCCAGACGAATCGGCCAGATAGTTCTGGACACGGTTCTTAACAAAGAAAAACCAAATCATCGACTGTCCGGATGCAGAGGCCCTCGCAGCCTTCAAGCACAACATCCGCGACGAGTGGCTAGCCCGGCACCTAGGACAGGAAAAGCCGAAATCCATGGCAGCCCTCACATCGTTAATGACCTGCTTCTGTGCGGGAGAGGATAGCTGGCTAGCTCGCAGCAACAACCTTAGTAAAAACCCTGGCAGTCCGGATACTAAGGACCATAATGACAGGTCGCGTCGAAACAAAAATAAATGTCGTATTAACGGCGATAACAAGGAGGATACGGCAGTCAACGCCGGATTCCGAGGCTCTAAACCCGGTCAGCGGAAGAAGCCATTCAAAAGAACCACTCCGGGTCCGTCCAATTTGGACCGAATCCTCGACCGCTTATGCCAGATACATGGCACCCCCGAAAAGCCAGCTAACCACACCAACAGAGACTGTTGGGTATTCAAGCAGGCAGGCAAGTTAATTGCCGAAAACAATGACAAGGGGCTACATAGCGATGACGAGGAAGAGACCCGGCCGCCGAACAGTAGAGGACAGAAAGGCTTCCCCCCACAAGTGCGGACGGTCAACATGATATACGCAACCCATATACCCAAGAGGGAGCGGAAGCGTGCACTAAGGGACGTATACGCGATGGAGCCAGTCGCCCCGAAGTTCAATCCATGGTCCTCTTGTCTGATCACTTTCGATCGAAGAGACCATCCGACCAGCATCCGCCATGGCGGATTCACCGCATTAGTTTTAGACCCAATCGTCGATGGATTTCACCTCACGAGAGTCCTGATGGATGGCGGCAGTAGCCTGAACCTGCTTTATCAGGATACAGTGCGCAAGATGGGCATAGACCCCTCAAGGATTAAACCTACAAAGACGACCTTTAAAGGCGTCATCCCAGGTGTTGAAGCCAATTGTACAGGCTCAGTCACACTGGAAGTGGTCTTTGGATCCCCGGATAATTTCCGGAGCGAGGAGTTAATCTTCGACATAGTCCCATTTTGCAGCGGCTATCACACTCTGCTCGGACGAACTGCGTTTGCAAAGTTCAGCGCGGTGCCGCATTATGCATACCTCAAGCTCAAGATGTCAGGCCCTCGTGGAGTCATCACGGTCAACGGGAATACAGAACGCTCCCTCCGAACGGAGGAACATACAGCGGCTCTCGCGGCAGAAGTACAGAGTAGCCTTTTAAGGCAATTTTCGAGTCCGGCCGTTAAACGGCCGGATACAGCCAAACGCGCCCGGAGCAACATCAACCAAGACCACCTGGCACGATCCGAGCACGCGTAGCAATGCGGGCCCGACCCCAGCCCTCGCATGATTGCAAAATCAACCCCCCGCATACATCATTACTGTGACACTCTAAAAATTTTATTTGGTTTTTATCAAAAACTTTGTGGTTTTTGAGGAGAGGCTATTTAAAAATTTTCTTTTTCAAAAAAAAAACCTCCCACTTAAAAACTTCCTTTGCCTTGGCAAGGATTTTTTTTTTCAAACCTTGGTGTTTGATCTTTTGAAACTTCTTCTCTGTTGGTTCTCTCAAATTAAACTTTTGAGTTTAAATTGTTTTCTTTTAAAATAAAGCTCTATGAAAATTTGGGGATTTTCATATCTTGGAACCACCCTTGACTTTGCATTGTTTCCATGTGGTAAAACCCCTCCAAAACCTCCCCTACACCTTGTGATCAACCTAAGTTCTCTGTCCCAACTAATCCAAACAAGTTTTGGATTTTATTCTAATTATTTTCCCTCTCAAATCAATTCTGAAAATTATCTTGAGCCTAAATGATTTTCAAAGCAAGTACCATATTGCATTTGAGTTTTGACCTCAAACCAACTCTCCTGGATAGTCCTTTGTACCCACAACCCAGAACCATCTTGATCCACTCCTTCTCTTTTCAAAATTTTCAAAATTCAGCCTCTGCAAGTTTGGACCAGATTTGCCAAATTTGATGAAATTCATATCTACACTACTCCAAAAATTCCACCAAAATTCAGGCAACCTATGTGAGCAATGAGAAGCCACTCCACCAAGTTTCAGCTCAAGGAAAAATCCCTAGATGCCATTTTCATTCTGTCGAACACCTTGCGGGCACTGTTACTGTTCAAAAATTCAGAAAAGTTCAGTTTCAGTGTCGTGTGCGTTCGTCAGTTCCTCTCACGCGCTCACAGTGCCTTTGGCACGTTCCTCTCCGCCTCTTCCTACTGTCTGGAGCACCACACGCTCACTTGGCCTCTTCCTGGCGTCGGTGGCACGATGGCCCGCCCTCGCCGGAGTCTTCCGCGGCGTCGGGACCTCCCGTGGCGGCTGACAGGGGGCAAGAACGGCGGCTCAACGCCGTTCCGCGCCGCCCAGCGCTCCCTGGCTCTCCGCGTGGCCTCATGCACGCCAGCGCACCCCCGCTGCACCGTCGCCGTGGCCCGACAGCCCTGGACGCGCTCTCTGCCGCCAACGGACCCGCGCCGTCCCGTTCCGACCAAAGCCTGCCCTAAGCTTCTAATCCAAGTCCGGTTAGCATCTAAACGGACCCAGTAAACTCCCACGACGGCGCTCGACTCCCTAATCACCCCCGACCGAGCACTGCGCCACCGTAACCATCGCCGGAAATCCCCGTTCACGGCCACCGCCTCGGGCTGCCTATAAAAAGGGCCCCCGAGCTCACCCTCGTGCACGCCTCATCCCCACACCTCACCAACGCCACGCCAGGCCACTAGGGGGACCCCGAGGAGGTCTTCCCCCTCAACTCCGGCCGCCCCGATCCGCCTCGGCCGCCACCTCGATTCGCTCCGGTGAGGCCGTCTCCGGCGCCCAAACCCCGTTCGTTACCCTCTCTAGCTACCAGGAGCATAACCCCCTCCTCAATTTGATCACTGCAGCTCTCTCCGACGAAGTCCGCAACCACCCGAACCGCCGTCCGCCGGAGCAAAGCTCGCCGTCGACGTGGTGCTCGCCGACCGCCACCACCACCACCAACCGACGCGGAAGGGTGCCCTGAACACGGAGGTACCCTCCGATCTCTCTGCCTCGCCGTGGATCGCCGCCGGCGACCACCGCGGCTCTCGGGCACCGGCGAGATCTGCCGCCCCGTTCATATTTTCAAACCTGACAAGCGGGACCCGCTGTCAGCCTCTCTGTTCTTCCTAAACGAAGCGTTTTCTGAAAACGTCTTCTTCCGAATGCGCTTTCCCTCTGGGCTGGCGTAGTCGCTACCGAAGCGCTTTCTGTTTTTATAAACTAGCCCCTAGAAAACTTCTGTTTCATTACAGATGAGTCCCTGGACAAAAACCTTTATAACTTTTAAACAGAAAGGTATTTTTGGTTGATTCTTTTTCTGTTCTCTTTAAAATTTTGTCTAGTTTTTTATCAGATTTATTTGGAAAATATTTGGTATACTTTCTGTGCACTCCTTGGTATTCACGATAGCGCATATATTTTCTTTATACCGTAGATACCGAAGGAGGTGACGGAGCCGTGAACTTCACCGAGCTAGGCTCCGACTACTCTGAACCAGGCAAGCATGTTTGAACTTTTGATATGATGAGTGTCTTGGCATGTTTTGCATTTAGTTAGTTTCATGGCATGTTGATAAGCATATCGATGAATGTCATTTTATGCGATAATGAGGTAAGTGAGTTCGATGATCCATAAGTGGATGGATGTGAGTATGAATGGCCATGTGTTGGCATGAGGATGGGTGAGATGGCAGTGTTGTAGCATGCCAGTCTCATGCCGGACTATGTGACTTCAGTGTCAAACCGTATCGGTCCAGTTCCTTTCATTTCCTTCCCTGTACTACCACATGTTTTCCGCAAGGAATATGGTTTAGTAAGTTGCAAACCGCTTTTCTGGTACACACCAAAAGGAGAGGCCGTGATGATGGTTCCATGGCCCTGGATTAAAGCCAGTCATCCGGTCAGGGGGCATGGGTGTTTCCGGTTGGGACCGAGAGGGGGGCACCCCTTAGAGCGCGCGTATATAAATTTGATCCCATGCTATTCGAGATTGTGATCTCCCCGTCTCAAAAGTTTTTCTTGGACGATGTCTAGGGTGATTCCTAGCATCGAGAGGTATGATGGGTGTGTACTGGTTAGCTGTGTTTTCTTCCGAAATACCGTAAACGGAACTAGTCCTTCGTGACTACGGAAATCCGTTGGCTGTGGGAATAATTTTGTACAAACTCTGCAGAGTCATATATCCCTCCAAATCATCTATTCCATGTCCAAATTCGTATTATCTTGTCCTAACAATGACAGTGTTGATGACAGAGACTCCGGTGTTTCGCATGAGTGCTAATTCCGGTTAAATGATATTCCTGTGGATGGACTAACCCATTTATTCTTATGAATTAAAAGTTTATTATGATTATTATTTATCTGTCCATAAAAGCCCTTTCTGTGATGTCGCCCCGACGTCCGACTGTGGCATTTCTTTTCAAGCCCTTTCTGTGATGTCGCCCCGACGTCCGACTGTGGCATTTCTTTTCAAGCCCTTTCTGTGATGTCGCCCCGACGTCCGACTGTGGCATTTCTTTTCAAGCCCTTTCTGTGATGTCGCCCCGACGTCCGACTGTGGCATTTCTTTTCAAGCCCTTTCTGTGATGTCGCCCCGACGTCCGACTGTGGCATTTCTTTTCAAGCCCTTTCTGTGATGTCGCCCCGACGTCCGACTGTGGCATTTCTTTTCAAGCCCTTTCTGTGATGTCGCCCCGACGTCCGACTGTGGCATTTCTTTTCAAGCCCTTTCTGTGATGTCCCCCGACGTCCGACTGTGGCATTTCTTTTCAAGCCCTTTCTGTGATGTCGCCCCGACGTCCGACTGTGGCATTTCTTTTCAAGCCCTTTCTGTGACGTCGCCCCGACGTCCGACTGAGGTATTTCTTTTTAAGCCCTTTATGTGGTGTCGCTAAGACGCCCGACTGTGGCATCTTTTTCTTATATTTATTTGTTCACCTTTTGAGGCATCGCTTCAGACACCCGATCGGAAATTATTTATGTTCTGTTGGGATTTCAGGCGGACTACCGCCGTTTCCCTTTTACTTACCTTGTTATGATAATTTTGAATGAACATTGGTGAATTTATTCATGACGCATCCATGCATGCATTTGTTATATCTTACGTCCGAACTGTCTTGCGAGTACTTTCAAAGTACTCACTGGCTTGTTGATTTGGCCAGATGCTGACGAAGGCGATTTCATGGATGAAGAGTTCGATAGCGAGTCCGACACTTAGAGGAGTCCCAGTCAGTCTCGTGCGACCCTGGATTTGGTCACTGTTTTATATCCGCTTCCGCTACCAAATAAATTCATCGAGCCTCACCTCGACGCTCGATGAGATGATAGACTTAGAGTCTTGTATTTCTCTCCCCGCTGTGTTTTTCCACCACCGCCCTATCCTCGAGTCAGTAGTATGTCTCCACACCACTGTGTCATGTCCGCCATTATGTATAATTATTGGCGTGCTTGTAATAATTTGGTTGAGCAACCGCAGTTCGACCCTGTAATATATTTTATGCTACTGGCTTATTGTATCAAGAAATTGTCTACCAGTGAGGAGGATTTCTCTCATACTGGACTCAAAAGATTGGTTTCTCAATAAATATTTTTATTGGAAAACCGGTCGTGACAAGCTTGGTACCAGAGCCAGGCTGACTGTAGGAAGCCACTAGGTGCGATCGCTAATTAGTTATTAGCATGATAGAGCTAATTTATATTTTTGCAATTGTAGTCATTTTCTGTCAGTCAGCATAAATTTATGATCTGACCCTGCAGAATTTTTGCCTACTTTTGTAGATGGCCGACAACAGCTGCGAGTCTCAGACCTTCGCCAACGTGCCCGATGGGTTCGTCAAGCTTCTTTCTTTCATCGTTCAGGTCGCGATGGGGCCATCCGTGCGCCCAGTCTTCACACTCTGCCAGCACCGAGTCAACGACAGTCTGACCATGCACCAGGCCGCGGTGCAGTTCAAGGGAGGGCGTGGTGAGTTACGCCGCTTCCGGTTCGTGGGAAGAGCAATGCCTACGGAGAGGCATGCTATGCAGATGGCAGCCCGCGAGGCGATAGCTCGTCTCAGGGATGTCCTTCCCGTGATGAAGACTCGTCGTTACCGTTATCTTCCGTGCCATGTGCCTTACACCTGTCACTACGCATACTCCTGCCCCAGAGGAGAACGAGACGAGGCTTTTGAGATGCTCATTGAGTATCTCCGGGCCCTGGAGGCAGCCTTCGACAACCTGGTGGACGACTTCGTAGCTACCCGCATGGACTCAGTCCATGGCTGTGCCTCCAACAGGAGGGAGCTCCTACCCATCGCTCCGCCACTGACTTTGGTCTCGTCCTCAGCATCTTATACGCCTACTCGTCGCCTGCCTTCTACCGAAGAATTCAACCAAGTCATTGCACCCACTTCAGCGCGCACTGCACCACCCTTCGCGCCCACTCCTGTACGTGTTGCTCCGCCCCTGGCAACCGCTCCGTCCACTCTGCGCAACACTACACGTATGGAGCCCATTAGCGAGGAGGAAGTCGAGTCCCCAACCTCGCTACGCCTCGCCCTCGGCAGGGCAAAGGAGGTCGTCAACATCTCTGCCTGAGTACGCTTAACTGCCGTGTATTGTACCGCTTTGTAAGATATGTACATAGGTTGTGAGAAGTAGCCTGTTTGCGCATCATGTAGGATCTGGAGAAGTGCACTAGCCTAAATAACATGTCAGGATTTCGTACGCATATCCTGAGTGATGTATTGTATAATTACCAACCGCGTGTAAGATATGTAATGAGCAGTCCTTCTCCGTGCGCAAGTCGATTTGTTTTTCTTAAGTAAGCCGAGTTATTTAATTCTATCTGCCAGCTTTATGCATTTATGGTTTTGTTTTGCGACTCTTTCCGCTTTTCTTATGAGTTTTACAAAAAATATATCCCCAGAGTGAAAAATGTCTCGTCCTTGGACACGCTCCATGCCAACTCCACCAGAGGAAAATTATGATACACAACCCAACAACGAGTTCACCCAGGGACAGTCAAGCCAACAGGGCAGTGAATCGGCACTTTCACAAATGTGCCGCCTTTATGAGCAGAGTCAGCAACAACATCGGGAGATGATGAACCAAGTCATCAACATGGGAAATCACCATGGACAGTATCAACAGCATTCCAAGTTATCTGAACTACAGAAGACACGTCCTCAAACATTTTCTCACACTGACAAGCCTCTTGAAGCCGAGGACTGGCTTCGAGATATGGAGAGGAAATTAATTATTGCAAAATGTTCAGATCTCGAGAAAGTACTATATGCTCCACACTATCTCACAGGAGCAGCCGCATCGTGGTGGGAGAATTTTCTGCACATGCATCCCAACGAAAATAACATAACCTGGGATGATTTCAAGGAAGGTTTCCGTGGTGCACATATTCCTAAGAGTATTATGAAAATCAAGAAGAGAGAATTCGATGACCTCAAACAAAGGAACATGACAGTGTCAGATTACAACAGTCAATTTACCCTATTATCCCGCTACGCCAATGAGGAACGTATGACTGAAATCAAGAAGATGGAGAAATTCCTTGACGGTCTGGCGCCCGCGCTTAAATGCCAACTGGTCGTGCACACTTTTCCTGATTTTAAAACACTGGTGGACAAAGCCATTACTCTGGAAAATGAGAGACGCAGTCTGGAAGATATCCGCAAGCGAAAAAGGGACCAGACTAATCACGCTCGCAATCACCGAAGCAAGACAGATTTTCAAAAGGGTGGGACACACAAATTCTCATCCAATGCCTCACGCCCAATCAAGAATTTTCATGCAAGGGACAAGGAATTCACCTATCGCCCCGGCGTTACTTGTTACGCTTGTGGAGAAGAAGGGCACTATGCCAAACAGTGCCCCAAGCCAAGGAGTTCAACCCCAAAGCCGAACAACGGCGGCAATAATTCAGCACCCAAGCGAAACAATTTCAATCCCAACAATAACCACAGGAAGGGTCATCTGAACCACGTAACCAAAGAGGAGGCACAAAATGCTCCGGATATCGTACTCGGTACGTTTCCTGTCAACACAATACCTGCAATGGTTTTGTTTGATTCTGGAGCTTCTCACTCTTTCATTTCGAAAAGTTTTGCTTTGCAAAATAAGTTTTCGATACTTCCTTTGGAGAAATCCATGATCATCAAGTCCCCTGGGATTCAGCAAGTTTCTCAGAATTACTGTCAGAATGTGGTCATTGAGTTCGAAGGATTGGAGTTTCACGCAAATCTTATTGTATTGGAAAATAAAGGACTGGATGTCATCCTAGGGATGGATTGGCTAACCACCAATAAAGGTTTCATCGACTGTTTCAACAGGACCGTGATTCTCACACACCACCAAGGGAAGACAATAAGAGTATCAGCCAAGGAAGGAAAAAGACCCCGGCAACCGAGATTAAATAAGGTGGACGTTTCTAAGCTAAACAAGGTTCCAGTAGTGTGTGAATTTCTAGATGTATTCCCTGAAGAGCTGCCAGGCATGCCACTAGACCGAGAAATAGAATTCCGCATTGAGCTAGCGCCAGGAACCGCCCCCATATACAAGAAACCATACAGAATGGCACCATCCGAGTTGGTCGAGTTGAAGAAGCAAATAAAGGAATTACTGGAAAAAGGATACATTCGAGCCAGCTCCTCACCTTGGGGGTCACCAATTTTATTTGCCAAAAAGAAGGATGGAACGCTGAGATTGTGTATTGACTATCGAGCACTTAACATGGTCACAGTCAAAAACAAATACCCGATGCCAAGGATAAACGATTTGTTTGATCAACTTGCTCAGGCCAAGGTATTCTCAAAAATTGACTTAAGGTCAGGATACCATCAATTGAAGGTACGCACGGAAGATATCCCCAAAACGGCCTTCACCTCCAGATATGGACTGTACGAGTTCACAGTGATGCCATTTGGATTAACTAACGCCCCAGCATATTTTGTTCACCTCATGAACAAAGTATTTATGAAGTTTATGGACAAGTTCGTCGTGGTATTCATCGACGATATTCTGGTATACTCCAAGACACCAGAAGAGCACGCAGAACATCTCAGGATTGTGCTAGGAGAGCTAAGAAAACACCAATTGTATGCCAAGTTCAGCAAGTGCGAATTTTGGCTAAGACAAGTAGGTTTTCTAGGCCACGTGCTGACTCAAGACGGTATCGTAGTGGACCCAGAGAAAGTTAAGGCCGTACTTGACTGGAAATCACCAGCCAGCGTAACAGACATACGGAGTTTCTTGGGAATGGCAGGATATTACCGCAGATTTATTGAAGGATTTTCCACCATAGCCAAGCCTATGACACAGTTGCTCAAGAAAGATAAGAAGTTTGAGTGGACAGAAGCCTGCGAGAAAAGTTTCCGAGAGCTAAAGCGGAAATTAACAACAGCACCGGTATTAATTGTACCCGACATACACAAGAATTTTGAAGTATATTGTGACGCGTCCAGAAAAGGTCTCGGATGCGTGTTGATGCAGGAAGGCAAGGTTGTCGCCTACGCATCAAGGCAACTTCGCAAGCATGAGGAAAATTATCCCACTCATGACTTAGAAATGGCAGCAGTTATTCATGCACTCAAGGAATGGAGGCATTTCTTACTTGGGAATCGATGTGAAATATATACGGATCACAAAAGACTCAAATATATTTTCACGCAGCCAGAACTAAATTTACGGCAACGACGCTGGTTGGAATTGGTAAAGGATTATGATGTTGGGATCCATTACCATCCAGGGAAAGCAAATGTAGTGGCCGATGCCCTGAGTCGGAACCCCACCAGCAGCCTTCTAACAGGCTTTGAGGTAAGAAGTTAAAATTATGTAATCTAATACCGCATAGACAGTAGCCCCTAATGCTCAGTTCGGCGTTTGGAAAGAAAAGCCGGACTGCGGATCTAAAAAGATATACGCAGGGTTGCTAAATAATATGTCAATATGGGTTTGCAGGCTGCGCTGCTGACCTCTGCCGCACTGACTGCGGAGGTCGGTGCATTGAAGCAGGATCTCGAGCAGTCCGAGCCATGCCAAGAAGCAGCTCGAGGACAAAGAAGGTGAGTGACACCACTTTAAAGATTTACCTTACATAAAAGGATTTAGGTTGCAATAAAAATGACAAGGATAACATGGGTACTGCAGGGGCCACTAACGAGGTGGCAACCCTAAAGGAGGCTGTGTCCGCGGTCAAACGCAATGCGGCCGCGGAACGGGCCGAGCGAGAGAAGCAGGAGGCGCGGGTGGCGGAAGTGCGGCAAGAGCTCCAGGCTCTCATGGAGAAGCATGAGAGTTTGGAGTGCGACTCAAAGACTCGAGAGTCCGAGCTCGCCTCGGCTCTCGAAAGAGCCAAGTCCGCCAAGGCCGAAGCCCATAAGGCCCTTCAGGAGGTTGAAGACGTGAAGAAGATATCAGCAGGTAAGGCATTTTTCATGCAAAGCAAGCATGTTAATGTGAACTACCTGATACTTACCCGAATTCGGAGCTCTCCAGGGGCGTTTGCAGATCTGCCGCATAGTGTATCCGATGCCGCCGCATTTTACCGTGGCCAGGAGGGGAGCTCAACGGAGAAGGTCTTCTGGTCTCAGTACGTTGAGGCCGGCCATCCGGTGCCCCCTAGCGACCAGCTGAAGCAGCTGGTCGAGCTCCACAAGGCGGCTGAGGAGGCCATGAAGGGTGTTATAGTCCGACTGTGGCCTGGACAGGCCCTGCCTGGGAGCTACTTCGGCCTCGTGCAGCGGCTGGTGGATGCATGCCCCTGGGTGGAGGTCATCAAGCGCTCCGCCTGTATTGAAGGCGCTCGTCGGGCCCTTGCCCGCACAAAGGTGCACTGGGGCAGGCTGGATGCGGAGAAGCTTCTTACTGACCCGCCGTCGGCGGGCAAGGAGTATCGTACGACCGAAATGTACTATAAGACTGTCCTGAAGGGTGCCCGCAATATTGCGGATGAGTGCCCCAGAGATGTAATTTTTGAGTAAACTCGCTATGTATTATCCTTTGCACTGAAAACTTTGTTCATATGCATTGAGCAACACTTGTTTAATTTAAAATATTACCTTCTGTGCGGCCGTTTATAAAATCTGAGAGATGGCAAGTCGTTGGCTTCAGCCCCCGAGCCGCAAGCGCTGGGGTGTTCGGGATAAACTTGAGCACTCTTGTTCCCATTTTTGGGTCCATCGAGGGAGGCACTCAACACAACGAACAAGGTAACCGGACTTATAGTGCTTGAACACTCTCACTTAGCCATAGAATTCTATAATTTTAAATTTCAGCGAAGCCCCTAGTATTTGGAGGACCGAATTCGGGGCGCTATCCACGCCTTCGTCGGACATTATCCGGTACTTCGCTCGAATCGGCATAAGTCTTTAGGGACCCGAAAAGACCTCTCGAACAGCGACCGGTCTCTCGCCTTATCATGCCAGTCAGTTTTAGCTTTCTCCACTGAGGCGCTCGCCCAGCTCAACCGGGGCGCAATCGCAGTGGTTCTCCCAGTGCCACCTTAGCCGACAGAATGGAACGTAAGGCACCAAAACGTGGGAGCCAGGCAAACCCAACTATTGACCCAAGACATGATTTGGAGCCGATTCATATAATGCTATAAGTTCGGGGTGCCGCACTTGTGAAAGTGTTTGGACTTATCACACCATAATATGGGGAACGTAAGCCCCTGGTGTATTCGGCCGTACCAAAATATACGGGTGCAAGATGTCATTAATGAACATATGTGTAAAGTAATGCAATAACAGGCAAAAGATGTTGCATTATTTATTCAAGGAGTTCTGCTATGAGTGCGGAAGGATACAAATAGTGCGGTAAGCAAGGGATTGGACTAAATAAACATGTCCCCCTCCAGGGGTGGGCTGCAGACTAGTGTATATAATCGAATTTAATACTCGTAATGGGGACCACCTGAGTGTTCGTCGCAGCCTTCTTCCCTGGCTGTTGCATCATGAGTTCGGCGGGTTCGCCGTCGGACAGGACCTCTGGTGAACGGAGTCCTGTGTAGACAAAAAAAAGAAAAAAATGAAAAAGGCGACACACTTGTGAGCCCTGGTGTGGTCGAGCCGCATTCCGGGGCTATTGTGGTCGTGCCCCTCCCCCCGGGCCCATGGTATCTCCAGAGCGTAATGATGTATGCGGGGGGTTGATTTTGCAATCATGCGAGGGCTGGGGTCGGGGCCGCATTGCTACGCGTGCTCGGATCGTGCCAGGTGGTCTTGGTTGATGTTGCTCCGGGCGCGTTTGGCCGTATCCGGCCGTTTAACGGCCGGACTCGAAAATTGCCTTAAAAGGCTGCTCTGTACTTCTGCCGCAAGAGCCGCTGTATGTTCCTCCGTTCGGAGGGAGCGTTTCGTATTCCCGTTGACCGTGATGACTCCACGAGGGCCTGGCATCTTGAGCTTGAGGTATGCATAATGCGGCACCGCGTTGAACTTTGCAAACGCGGTTCGTCCGAGCAGAGCGTGATAGCCGCTGCGAAATGGGACTATGTCGAAGATTAACTCCTCGCTCCGGATATTATCCGGGGATCCGAAGACCACTTCCAGTGTGACTGAGCCTGTACAATTGGCTTCAACACCTGGGATGACGCTTTTAAAGGTCGTCTTTGTAGGTTTAATCCTTGAGGGGTCTATGCCCATCTTGCGCACTGTATCCTGATAAACCAGGTTCAGGCTACTGCCGCCGTCCATCAGGACTCTCGTGAGGTGAAATCAATCGACGATTGGGTCTAAAACTAATGCGGCGAATCCGCCATGGCGGATGCTGGTCGGATGGTCTCTTCGATCGAAAGTGATCGGACAAGAGGACCATGGATTGAACTTCGGGGCGACTGGCTCCATCGCGTATACGTCCCTTAGTGCACGCTTCCGCTCCCTCTTGGGTATATGGGTTGCGTATATCATGTTGACCGTCCGCACTTGTGGGGGGAAGCCTTTCTGTCCTCTACTGTTCGGCGGCCGGGTCTCTTCCTCGTCGTCGCTATGTAGCCCCTTGTCATTGTTTTTGGCAATTAACTTGCCTGCCTGCTTGAATACCCAACAGTCTCTGTTGGTGTGGTTAGCTGGCTTTTCGGGGGTGCCATGTATCTGGCATAAGCGGTCGAGGATTCGGTCCAAATTGGACGGACCCGGAGTGGTTCTTTTGAATGGTTTCTTCCGCTGACCGGGTTTAGAGCCTCGGAATCCGGTGTTGACTGCCGTATCCTCCTTGTTATCGCCGTTAATACGACGTTTATTTTTGTTTCGACGTGACCTGTCATTGTGGTCCTTAGTATCCGGACTGCTAGGGTTTTTACTGAGGTTGTTGCTGCGAGCTAGCCAGCTATCCTCTCCCGCACAGAAGCGGGTCATTAACGATGTGAGGGCTGCCATGGATTTCGGCTTTTCCTGTCCTAGGTGCAGGGCTAGCCACTCGTCGCGGATGTTGTGCTTGAAGGCTGCGAGGGCCTCTGCATCCGGACAGTCGACAATTTGGTTTTTCTTTGTTAAGTACCGTGTCCAGAACTGTCTGGCCGATTCGTCTGGCTGCTGAATTATGTGGCTTAGGTCATCGGTGTTTGGTGGTCGCACATATGTGCCCTAGAAGTTGTCGAGGAACGTGGCTTCCAGGTCTTCCCAACACCCAATTGATTCTGCGGGCAAGCTGTTGAGCCAATGCCGAGCTGGTCCTTTAAGCTTGAGTGGGAGGTATTTGATGGCGTGGAGATCGTCGCCGCGAGCCATATGGATGTGTAGGAGATAATCTTCGATCCAAACTGCGGGTTCTGTTGTGCCATCGTAGGACTCAATGTTTACGGGTTTAAACCCTTCAGGGATTTGATGATCCATTACTTCATCAGTGAAGCATAGCGGGTGTGCGGCGCCTCTATATTGAGCAATATCATGACGTAGCTCGAGGGAGCGTTGTCTGCTGTGTTCGGCCCAGCCGGAGTTGTTGTATCCGGCGCGACGGTATTCGTCGTGGGTCGCTGGGCGCCCACGTGATCCGTAGATGGATCTGGATTGCCTTGCTTTGTCCTCCAATATATCTCGCAAGTCCGGCGCGTTCCCTCTTGGCTTCGTACTTTTGGAGCGATGCCGGGGCACGGTCTTGGTGGAGGGCCTTGATGCCTCTCTGTCGCGACCACGGGGTGGTCGGTCGGCCGTATCGTGCGCTGGTGATGAGGGTATGTATGCTTCTTCCTCTAATCGGGGAGCAACTTGCGTTTTGGGTAACTCTTGGAGGGACGTTCGAGTTCATACTCTTCGGCCGCGAGGACCTCAGTCCATCTGTCGGCCAGTAGGTCTTGATCAGCTTGAAGCTGCTGCTGCTTTTTCTTTAGGCTATTTGCCGTGGAGATAAGCCTGCATTTAAAACACTCTTGTTTGACGGGATCCTCAGGCACGACGAATTCGTCGTCGCCGAGGCTTGCTTTATCTCCGGAGGGAGGCATGTAATTATCATCCTCGACCTCTTCGTCTGCCGCTCTCTCGCGAGGGCTTGCTTCTGCATCCTCCTGTGCTGAATCTTGCTGGAGGGGATTGTCTTCGGCACTGTCTGGGTGTTATTATCTCCTGTGCCGGAATCTCCATTCTTGCTGTGGCGGGATTTAGAGCGGCGCCGCTGACGCCGGCGCTTGGGCTGTTTCTTTAAGGAATCTGCCTCCGCTGCTTCTTTGTTGTCCCCATCTTTTGGGGTGTCCACCATGTATATGTCATATGACGAGGTGGTCTTCCAGTGCCCTGTAGGCGCTGGTTCCTGTTCGTCTCCGGCATCGTCGTCCATACCGTCGATGTCTTCGGAGTCATAGTCTAGCATGTCGGTTAGATCATCGACAGTGGCTACAAAGTGGGTGGTGGGTGGGCTCTGAATTTCTTCGTCGTCCGTATCCCAACCATCCTGGCCATAGTCCGGCCAGGGCTCTCCGAATAGCGAGAGATGCTTTAGCGAATTTAGGATGTCGCCAAAGGGTGAGTGTTGGAAAATGTCCGCGGCAGTGAACTCCATGATCGGCGCCCAATCAGATTCGATCGGCAGGGGCGCAGGAGGTTCGGAGTCCGGCAAGGAGTCCGGCACCTCGGAGTCACGAGCTTTACAAGGGACGAGGTTAGTGTTCGGCTCCATCGCCGTGGAAGGTGTAGCCCCCGAGGCGGTGTCTAGCCACCGGTCCTCGATCTGGGCGATCGGCTCCGGACTGAGGCCCTGTGACGCCCGGATAATTAAGCTACAGTAACCATCTGCTAATGATGCCACATCACCTCGATTACTGTTGCTAATCTCGCGTTAGTTTGAAATCGATTCAAATTCAAATTCAAAATCAAGCAGACAATAAAAGTTTTCAAATATTAAAAACTAAAATGTTCGGGGTGAGCCAAATAATGCATAGGAAAGTATAGTGGGGAAACCACACTTTTAGAAAAGGTTTTAATACTCTAAAAATATTTTAAACAGTAACAAAAACAATTAGTTAAATGCCTTTCACAAAATAAAATATTAAACTATTTTATTTAGTTGCCCAAACTTATGTGGCAGTAGCCTATTTACTAACACTAAATTAGAGACTGCTTTTATAGTTTACAAAACTAAAATAAAAGTGGAACTAAAGTAAAACATAAAACAACAAAGGAAATAAATGAAAAGGAAATTGAAAAGAACGAAAAGCTACATTGTGCACTTGTAGCCCAATGCTACAGTGCAGGCCCAAGCCCACCACGGCCTTTACCTCCTCCTCTGTACAGAGAGGAGGCGGTGCCCGTGCGTGGCGTGCATCCACGCCCGCCATGGCCTCGTCCGTCGCCGTGTCGATCATCCACCGGCACCCCGAGGTGTATAAAGCCCTCCCCGACGCATCGGACAAACCCTAGGCCAACCGTTCATCCCTCTCGCTCGCCCCTTTCTTTTTCTTCATGGTCCGAGCGCATGGTCGCCGCCACCACGTCGATCCCGCGGCCACCGGACTCCCCTCGTCGCTGCAACAAGTCTAGGAGCTTCACACTGTTCGACTACGTCCTCTACGCACCATCGTTCGAGCTGGAGGGGACGACATCGTCGGGATCGACTTCATCTACTTCCTTCGGTCGTCGGCGTTCATCGCCAAATCCGGCTACCCCTGCTGCTCCTAAGCTACTCACCGAGCCTCCTTGTGCTCCCTAGGTGAGCTGCGCGTCAACCCCCTCTCTTCCCCGCCCATTTTCGTTGCCCCGTCGCTATCCCGTCGTGACTGAGAGCTCCTCGCCGCCGGGCTTGGCGTAGCCGTGACCACAGCCACAACGGCTCGCCTCTGAGCACACTGATATACTCAGCGCATCGCCGCAGAGCCCCCGTGCCTGCAGTCCCTCTTGCCGTGCTCCGTAGCGCCGCGCACGAGCTTGCCTGAACTTCGGCAGCCGCCCTAGTCGTTGCTGCCGTCGATTTAGATCACCTCCGCCTTCGTCGTATGCTCTGTTGGATGTGCGCAAGGCTCAACCTTCGAACACAACAAAACTGCACACAAATTTGTCCACTGGAGCGCCATTATCGAGCCCGCCGCCTAGCGTCACTCCCCGCCGGCCGGCGCGCTCGCGCCGGGCCATTCGCGCCCTAGTTTCGCATGCTCTCTGTCGCCTTGCTCCTTCCTACTCGCCGGCGCCCCTCCTCCGGCCGGCCACGCCCGCCCCCGCTCTTGCCCGCTACTGCCGATTTCGCCTGCCTCCGACGCCTGCTGCAACCGCCGCGGCCGCCGGTGCTTCCCCATGCGCCGCTCGCCGCGGGAGCCCCGCCTCCGCGCCTCCCCAAGGCCCCGGCCTGCTGCACCTGGCGTGCGCACGTGCCTGGCGAGGCCGCTTTGCCTTCTGTAAGGTCGGCCCCAAGGGGCTAATCCCCTTTTAGTGCTAACCCCCAGTAGTCAATGACAGTGGGCCCAAGGCCATTAGGATTAAATTAAGAAAAGGATTAGTCTAAATTATACACCTAGTCACTTACAGGTGGGGCCAGCGACACTGTTCATAGCCTGACCAGTCAAACGTTGACTGCTGACTCAGCAGTCAACGGGCCCACATGTCAGCCTCTGTGGCTAGACAGCCACTGGGTACACGCACTTTTACTGTTCTTTTTCGAATTAATAATAAATCAGAAAATCCTTTAAACTTTGAAAATTAATAGAAAAATAACCGTAACTCGGATGAAAATATTTTCTATGTGAAAGTTGCTCAGAACGACGAGACGAATTTGGATACGCAGCCCGTTCATCCGCCACACATCCCTAGCATAGCAAACCTGCAACATTTCACCTCCGGTTCACCTGTCCGAAAACGCGAAACACCGGGGATACTTTCCTGGATGCTTTCCCACTTCGCGGGTATCACCTACTACTGCGTTAGGTCACCTCTAGCACCGCGTATTGCCATGCTACACTTTGTGATACTTTGATTGCTCTGTTATTTATTGTGTTCCCCCTCCGTTATTCTTTCCGGTAGACCCCAAGGCTGCCGACGACCCCTAGTTCGACTACGGTGTTGACGACCCCTCCTTGCCAGAGCAACCAGGCAAGCCCCCCCCCCCTTGATCACCAGATATCGCCTATTCTCCTCTATACTGCTTGCATTAGAGTAGTGTAGCATGTTACTGCTTTCCGTTAATCCTATTCTGATGCATAGCCTGACATTGTTGCTACATCTGTTGATACCTTACCTGCAATCATAAATACTTAGTATAGGATGCTAGTTTATCATCATTGGCCCTACATTCTTGTGAGTCTGTCTTGCTATACTATTGGGCCGTGATCACTTGGGAGGTGATCACGGGTATATACCTTACATATATATATTACAGATGGTGACTAAAGTCGGGTCCGCTCGAAGAGTACGCGCGAGTGATTCACGGATTGGGGGCTGAAATGACCTTTGTCCCGACGGCCCTCTGTGTGGATCTTTGTGGCGGAGCGACAGGGTAGGTTGAGACCACCTAGGCGAGAGGTGGGCCTGGCCCTGGTTGGCGTCCGCGGTTGCTTCATAATAACACGCTTAACGAGATCTTGGTATTTGATCTGGGTCTGGCCATTTGGTCTATACGCACTAACCATCTACGCGGGAGTAGTTATGGGTATCCCGGCATCGTGGTATCATTCGAAGACTTCTTGACGTCAGCGACGGAGCGGCGCGCGCCAGATTGGACTGGAACGCCTACTCTTGTATAAGGGAGGCTAGGTCTGCTTCCGGCCGCCCTTGCAACATGCAGGTGTGCAATGAGCGATGGGCCCGGACCCCTGCGCACATAGGATTTAGACCGACGTGTTGACCTCTCTGTTGTTCCTAGGTGGGGCTGCGACGTGTTGATCTTCCGAGGCCGGGCATGACCCAGGAAAGTGTGTCTGGCCAAATGGGATCGAGCGTGTTGGGTTATGTGGTGCACCCCTGCAGGGAAGTTTATCTATTCGAATAGCCGTGTCCCTCGGTAAAAGGACGACCCGGAGTTGTACCTTGACCTTATGACAACTAGAACCGAATACTTAATAAAACACACCCTTCCAAGTGCCAGATACAACCCGGTGATCACTCTCTAACAGGGCGACGAGGAGAGGATCGCCGGGTAGGATTATGTATGCGATGCTACTGGAGATGCTACTTGGAGATGCTACTTGGAGGACTTCAATCTACTCTCTTCTACATGCTGCAAGACGGAGGCTGCCAGAAGCGTAGCCTTCGATAGGACTAGCTATCCCCCTTCTATTCTGGCATTCTGCAGTTCAGTCCACTGATATGGCCCTTTACACATATACCCATGCATATGTAGTGTAGCTCCTTGCTTGCGAGTACTTTGGATGAGTACTCACGGTTGCTTTCTCCCCCCCCCCTTTTCCCCTTTCCTTTCTTTCTGGTTGTCGCAACCAGATGCTGGAGTCCAGGAGCCAGACGCCACCGTCGATGACGACTACTACACTGGAGGTGCCTACTACTACGTGCAGGCTGCTGATGACGACCAGGAGTAGTTTAGGAGGATCCCAGGCAGGAGGCATGCGCCTCTTTCGATCTGTATCCCAATTTGTGCTAGCCATCTTATGGCAACTTATTTAACTTATGTCTGTACTCAGATATTGTTGCTTCCACTGACTCGTCTATGATCGAGCACTTGTATTCCAGCCCTCGAGGCCCCTGGCTTGTATTATGATGCTTGTATGACTTATTTATGTTTTTAGTGTTGTGTTGTGATATCTTCCCGCGAGTCCCTGATGTTGATCATACACGTTTGCATGCATGATTAGTGTACGATTGAATCAGGGGCGTCACAGGCCCGGAGCGGATTCGTGTGCGGCCACCAAGGCACTGTCCGGCGGCAGAGCTAAATCATGCCCATCGTGACAGCGCGGCACGCTCGACTGAGGCTCGAGTCCGTCGAAGATCAAGTCCCCGTGGATGTCGGCCGTGAAGTTTAGGATTCCGAACCTGACCTGACGGCCAGGGGCATTGCTTTCGATCTGCTCCAGATGGCCAAGTGAGTTGGCCCGCAGTGCGAAGCTGCCGAATACAAAGATCTGTCCAGGGAGAAAAGTCTCACCGTGGACGGCGTTGTTGATTGAAGAAGCCATCGAGCCTATCGGTGACGGCACAGAGGAACTCTCAATGAAAGCACCAATGTCGGTGTCAAAACCGGCGGATCTCAGGTAGGGGGTCCCGAACTGTGCGTCTAGGCGGATGGTAACAGGAGACGAGGGACACGATGTTTTACCCAGCTTTGGGCCCTCTTGATGGAGGTAAAACCCTACGTCCTGCTTGATTAATATTGATGATGTGTATTACAAGAGTGGATCTACCACGAGATGAAGGAGGCTAAACCCTAGAAGCTAGCCTATGGTATGATTGTTGTAATGGAGGTTATGTCCTACGGACTAAAGCCCTCCGGTTTATATAGACACCAGAGAGGGCTAGGGTTACACAGAGTCGGTTACAATGGTAGGAGATCTACATATCCGTATTGCCAAGCTTGCCTTCCACGCCAAGGAAAGTCCCATCCAGACACAGGACGGAGTCTTCAATCTTGTATCTTCGTAGTCTTGGAGTCCGGCGGACGATGATAGTCCGGCTGTCCGAACACCCCCTAGTCCAGGACTCCCTCAGGTCCCTTCCGGGGATCCCACCTTGGCGTCCTCAGCGGCGCGAGGGGTGGAGGCAGTCGGAACGGATTCCACATCCGACGCAGCCAACGATCCGCTCGACGAAGCGAGGAGATCATCGTCGGCCGGACTACAGGAAGTATGCGGCATTAGAAGGACACTACGTGACAAAAAGAAATTGCAAACCATTCGGGGACTCGGATACTTACGATCTCGCCTGAGGCCTGGCCCTTGAGGGCCATTCTTCCTCGCCAACGTTGATGTTGGCGGAGCTGTCCGGGGGAATAGTTCTTCCCCTCTTGGACCCTTCGGCCTCCCCTGTTGGGGAGGCCTTCCTCTTCCTCTCTCCCTCCTCTGGGAGAGAGTCTTCTTCCTCCTCATCTTCGGGGGAGGAGTCCGCCTCGGAGTCGTCGGACACCTGAAAACGGGAACTCTTTCGAGTACCCGTGGCCACCTTCTTGGCCTTCTTCTCCGGCACCACGTGCGGTGCCGGAACCAGCAACCCCTCTAGACGGGTGTCCACTGGGTCTTCTGGCATGGGAGCCGGGCAGATGAGCTGCTCAGCCTTCTTCATCCATTCCTGTCAAAGGAAAAAGGAGATTAAAACCCGCTTAGGGCCGAACTATTAACAACAAGTGTCCTGTAAAGGGGTAGAATCACTTACCTCGTCAGCCGGACGCTGCGAGTGGAATCCGCGATCTTCCGTCGCGGATGCGGGGGCTTCGGCGCCCTTGAACAGCACCCTCCAGGCGCCTTCGTACGTTGTGTCGAAGAGCCCGCTCAGCGCCTGGTGCTGTTCCGGATTGAACTCCCACAGATTGAATGCCCGGCGGATGAGCATGACTTGGACCATGTTAACCAGCCTGAGCTTCTTGTTCACCAGCTTCTGGATACAGGCTTGGAGTCCCGTCAGCTCCTTCGAATTGCCCCACCGCAAGCCCTTCTCTTTCCAGGAGGTGAGCTGCGTAGGGATGCCAGATCTGAACTTGGGGGCCGCCGCCCACGTGGGTTCGCGCGGCTCGGTGATATAGAACCACCCGATTGCCACCCCTTGACGGAGTCCACGAGGGCCCCTTCGAACCAAAGGACGTTGGGCATCTTGCCCAACATGGAGCCTCCGCACTCCGCTTGCGTGCCCTTCACAACCTTCGGCTTGACGTTGAAGGTCTTGAGCCACAGGCCGAAGTGGGGCTAGATGCAGAGGAAGGCCTCGCACACGACGATAAACGCCGAGATGTTGAGGATGAAGTTAGGCGCCAGATCGTGGAAATCCAGTCCGTAGTAGAACATGAGCCCCCGGACCAAGGGGTGAAGTGGAAAGCCCAGTCCGCGGAGGAAGTGGGGAAGGAAAACGACCCTCTCATGGGGCCCGGGGTGGGGATGAGCTGCCCCTCGTCGGGCAGCCGATGCACGATGTCGCCAGAAAGGTATCCGGCGCTGCGCAGCTTGGTGATATGATCCTCCTTAATGGTGGAGGCCAACTATTTACCTCCCGCTCCGAACATGGTCGGAGAAGGTCGAGGCGAGATGCGCGAACTTGGGCGCTGGAGCTCGAGTGCGCGGAGATGGATAAGCAAAGGAGGAAGAAGGCGTAGGTGAAAAGGTGAATCTTTATCCCTTATATATAGGCGGGCGAAGACGGTACGTCCCCACTAGCCTGGTAAGACTCGCTTATCTCCCAAGCGCCACCATCAATGGCGCGGTTGGGTTACCCACGTCCGTATTGATGAGAATCCCAGAATAAGGGGAACACGATCTCTGCTTCGACAAGACGTGCCAAGGAAACCGCTTCGCTAAACGCGCTAAGGTGGTATAATAAAAAACGATTAGAGTAAAGGCTTGGTGGTGGTGTGACGTCACGCCGCAAAATACATCAGCAGATTGAACTTGTGTACATTTTATTCTCTCTACGGTGGAATGTGGAATTTATTTTGCAGAGCCAGACACTATCCAGGTGTTCACAATCTTCTCTGGATTATTCAAAGGAGGAACCCGCCTTGCAATATCGAACATTATGCGCGCCGGACTCATCGTCATTGAAGCTAGGTTCAGGGGCTCTTGAGGGAGTCCTGGACTAGGGGGTGTTCGGACAGCCGGACTATCATCGTCCGCCGGACTCCAAGACTACGAAGATACAAGATTGAAGACTCCGTCCCGTGTCCGGATGGGACTTTCCTTGGCGT
Organism: Triticum aestivum; assembly: GCF_018294505.1. Lineage (NCBI taxonomy): Eukaryota > Viridiplantae > Streptophyta > Magnoliopsida > Poales > Poaceae > Triticum > Triticum aestivum. Next base: position 288,962,889 of record NC_057795.1, on the reverse strand, counting down.
GGAAGGCAAGCTTGGCAATACGGATATGTAGATCTCCTACCATTGTAACCGACTCTATGTAACCCTATCCCTCTCCGTTGTCTAAATAAACCGGAGGGCTTTAGTCCGTAGGACATAACCTCCATTACAACAGTCATACCATAGGCTAGCTTCTAGGGTTTAGCCTCCTTGATCTCGTGGTAGATCCACTCTTGTAATACACATCATCAATATTAATCAAGCAGGACGTAGGGTTTTACCTCCATCAAGAGGGCCCGAACCTGGGTAAAACATCATGTCCCTTGTCTCCTGTTACCATCCGCCTAGACGCACAGTTCGTGACCCCCTACCCGAGATCCGCCGGTTTTGACACCGACACCAGCGCCACCCGGATTGCCGCCTCGCCGGACGCCATCGACGAACTGCCTCCCCGTCGTCCTCTCCGTTGCCAACTCGTCCCCATCCTCCTCCTCCCCGGACCACGTCGTGCCTCGCCGCTCCCTCTCCCCATCAACGCTGGTGAGGCCCCGGGCCTCCCTCTCTCTGTCTCCCCGTGCCGTTCGACGCACACACCGCCACGCCAAGCGCGCTCCGGCCTCCTCGCTCAGGCGGCCTTGGCTGTGTTCCCCCACTTCTCCCGCTACTGCTTGTTGTTGCACGGCTGCGGCTCACTGCCACTACTGACACCGGCTGCCGCGCCCGCCTCGCTACGCTCATCTGCAGGCGACCACGGCCGCGCGCATGTCCAGGCGCCCCCGTGCCCGCTCGGGTGCCCAGCCGGGCTCCGCCCGTTAACCCGGCGCCCAGCGCCCGCGCCCGCTAAGGCCCCCTGGCCCAATGATAGGAGGGCCCCACGCCCCCTGAACGTTTAAAAAAAAGAATTAAAAATAAATAGAAAAATAAGTAAATACAAATATTAATTAATTAATTAATTAACTTAATGAAATCCGGATTAGTTAACTAGTTAAATTTACTTAACCTCCTAATTAAACTAAGTAATTGTTAATTAGTTATCAGCCTATGGCAGAACGGACCCACGCGTCAGTTTGACCAGTCAACACCTCTGTTGACTGCTGACGTCATGCTGACATCAGCATACACTATTCTGGATAATGTTGATTTAAAATAATTAAGTAAATTCTAAAAATGATTCAAATATTTTAAAATTAATATAAAATAAATCGTAGCTTGGATGGAAGAACTTTGTCCATGAAAGTTGCTCAGAACGACGATATGAATCCAGATACGCAGCCCGTTTGTCCGCCACGCGTCCCTAGCATAGTGAACCTGCAACATTTCACCTCCGGTTCATCTGACCGAAAACGTGAAACACCGGGGATACTTTCCCGGATGTTTCCCCCTTTCGCCGGTATCACCTACTACGGCGTTAGGGCACACCGGACACCACGTATTGCCTTGTTACGCTTTGTGATGCTTTGATTGCTCTGTTATTTATTATGTTCCCCCTCCATTACTTCTTTCCGGTAGAACCCGAGACTGTCGGCGCCCCCAGTTCGACTATCGAGTTGACGACCCCTCCTTCTTGCCAGAGCAACCAGGCAAGCCCCCCCCCCCTTTGATCACCAGATATCGCCTATTCTTCTCTATACTGCTTGTATTAGAGTAGTGTAGCATGTTACTGTTCGGTTACTCCTATTCTGTTGCATAGCCTGTCATTATTGGTACAGTCATTGATACCTTACCCGCAATCCTAAATGCCTAGTATAGGATGCTAGTTTACCATTACTGGCCCTACATTCTTGTTAGTCTGCCATGCTATACTATCGGGCCGTGATCACTCGGGAGGTGATCACGGGTACATACTATACATACATATACTATACAGATGATGACTAAAGTCGGGTCAGCTCGTTGAGTACCTTCAAGTGATTTCGATGTGGGGGCTGGAAGGACAGGTGGCTCCAACCCGGTAGAGGTGGGCCTGGGTTCCCGACAGCCCCCGACTATCACTATGTGGCGGAGCGACAGGGCAGGTTGAGACCACCTAGGCGAGAGGTGGGCCTGGCCCTTGTCAGTGTCCGCGGTTACATCCTTAACACGCTTAACGAGATCTTGGTATTTGATCTGAGTCTAGCCATTTGGTCTGTACGCACTAACCAACTACGTGGGAAAGATATGGGCACTCGACGTCGTGGTATCAGCTGAAGCCTTCTTGACGTCAGCGACGGAGTGGTGCGCGCCGGATTGGACCGTGTAACGTGACTTCCATTGTAATGGAGGTTGCTAGGTCTGCTTCCGGCCGCCCTCGCAACGTGCAGGTGTGCAATGGGCGATGGGCCCAGACCCCTGCGCGCATAGGATTTAGACCGGCGTGTTGACCTCTCTGTTGTGCCTACGTGGGGCTGCGACGTGTTGATCTTCCGAGGCCGGGCATGACCCAGGAAATTGTGTCCGGCCAAATGGGATCGAGCGTGTTGGGTTATGTGGTGCACCCCTACAGGGAAGTTTATGTATTTGAATAGCCGTGTCCCTCGGAAAATGGACGACCCGGAGTTGTACCTTGACCTTATGACAACTAGAACTGGATACTTAATAAAATACACCCAGACAAGTTCCACAGACAACCCGGTGATCGCTTTTCCACAGGGCGACGAGGGGAGGATCGCCGGGTAGGATTATGCTATGCGATGCTACTTGGAGGACTTCAGTCTACTCTCTTCTACATGCTGTAAGACGGAGGAGGCCAGAAGCGTAGTCTTTGACAGGATTAGCTATCCCCCTCTTATTCTGGCATTCTGCAGTTCAGTCCACAGATATTGGCCTTTAAACATATACCCATGCATATGTAGTGTAGCTCCTTGCTTGCGAGTACTTTGGATGAGTACTCACGGTTGCTTTTCTCCATCTTTTCCCCCTTTCCATTCTACCTGGTTGTCGAAACCAGATGCTGGAGCCCAGGAGCTAGACGCCACCATCGACAATGACTCCTACTACACTGGAGGTGCCTACTACTACGTGCAGGCCACTAACGACGACTAGGAGTAGTTTAGGAGGATCCCAAGCAGGAGGCCTGCGCCTCTCTCGATCTGTATCCCAGTTTGTGCTAGCCATCTTATGGCAACTTGTTTAACTTATGTCTGTACTCAGATATTGTTGCTTCCGCTGACTCGTCTATGATCGAGCACTTGTATTCGAGCCCTCGAGGCCCCTGGCTTGTATTGTGATGCTTGTATGACTTATTTACGTTTTAGAGTTGTGTTGTGATATCTTCCCGTGAGTCCCTGATCTTGAGCGTACATGTTTGTGTGCATGATTAGTGTACGATTGAATCGGGGGCGTCACAAGTTGGTAACAGAGCCGACTGCCTGTAGGAATCCCCTTTCCTACTCCTTGGCCGAAGTTGAGTGGATGTCCGAGAAGAAAAGGTGCAACACAAATCGACGAAATGACATTGCAAGATTCTCGGGAAATGAACTATAGGAGCGGGTTCCTGAAACAATACTTCATCATTAAACCAATGAGGGGATGAGGGGATGAGCAAATAAATGGGAGACGCGAAATTACCATCCTGTGTGGGACACGCATCAATTGGCCCGTTGTACATCAAGGGTAGGTTTGTAACTTCATCCAAGCGTGCCTTCTCCTTGGCCGAAATGACATGTGCCGAATAATTCATAAACCATGGTCGGCAAAACACGCTCTCGTCACCCGAAATAGCTCGCGCCCACTATTTCAAAACACGCTCTCCTCGTCCGAAATCGCACGTGCCCACTATAGTTCAAAACACACCCTCCTCGCCCTAAATCGCTCCCGCCCACTATTTGGGGAGAAGCAAAGTTACTCTACTATCCCCGACCCTCAGTACACAGACCCAAGCTGAGAAGCCTATAGGCAAGGGTAGAACTGTAACTCCCCCTCATATTTCAGACAAATGCGTTCGTAAGACATGGTTCCACTCCCCTCCCAATTGCCCCCCCCCCCCCCGCCAGCCCCCATTCATACCTCGTGGGCGCCAACTCACCTTCTCCCAGGGAAGCTCCCTTCTCCCGGGCTGCGAAACCTCAGCCCCACCTCCATGGCGCCCCCACCGCACCAATTTCACAGCCGCCCTCCTCCCTAATGCTGGAGACGCTGTCCATTTGCCGTCGTGCACTGGGCCGTGTGCCTCTTACTCTGTGTTGTTGGTCCTGCCTCGACGACGGCCGCGTGAACCGTACCAGAGCCTATTCACCCCCGTCATTGTTCACGGCGCCGGAGCGGCTCCAACTTCGGATCCGTCCAGAGTCCTGGCGCTGCTTCTGCGTAGCCGTTGACCGTCGCGACATCGCTCTTTCCCTGCCGCCGGTCGCTACCGCAACCGCACCGGCCTCACCGACTAGGCAGCTAGACCTGCCTACTTCACCATGCCGCCAGATAGGTCGCACCCTCATCTCAAATCACTTTATTTAGGCATCAGTTGTCTGAATTTTTATTCTGGGCCAATCGATTCCCAATGGGAAGCAGCACCCCTCGAGGCGGCAGAGCTCCTAGGCTGCCGGTTGGCTGGTATCTAACGTAAGGGTGTGGGCCCGCAAGTTCGCCGCGGAAGCAGCGCTTAGATGGCTATCTTTTAGAGTTGCGTGGGTTGAAGGTACTGCTGCCACTGGATCTGGATGACGGGGAGTCTTTGTGGATTGGCCCGGGGGCGACGCAACCACGACAGTGTGGTGGGGCGGGGAGCGGGATTTTGGCCTGGGCCACGGACGGCGGAGGCAGGCTGCTCTGCCGTTGGTCGCTGGCTCTTCGGGGAAGATTCCGAATAGTGTTAGCCGGGAGGCATAAGACAGCCATCAAGCCACCCGACGTAGATCGGACAGTACCAAAATAAAATAAAATCATGTGACCCCAATTTAGTCTTCAGTCTACAAAGGTGTGACCACTCTCGTACCTTGCTGTTGATCTCTTAGTGTATTTCTTCATATCAAAGAGATATGTCGTTCTTAACATTATGCGTTATCTGCATCTTCAGACACACCGTCTTCCGACTCACCGCAGCTGCTCCAACAAGGGAAGCATACACCAGAAGGGAGCTATAGTCCCCACTCAACAGTTCCCTGCATCGAATGTGCGTGCCCGACATGGACAACCACAACAACTGCAGGGCCATCGACAAGTTAGCACATGATGCTGACTCCTATGGATGGTAGCCAGATAGGTTGTACCCTCATCTTACTTGTGTGCAACATTTATGGCTTTGTTATTCATCTAAGCATGTAAAATAGATCATCACATTTCACTGTATATTCATGCTGATCTCTTACGGGTCTTGTTCAGGAGTTCACACTGTTCCATAGTTCAGCTAAGATACTTGTTCTTTAGGTAACGTTGTTCCATAGTTATCATCCATCAGCCAATGATATCCCACAGGCTGGTGATTATAGTATTATACCACTTCTAGTATTACCTATGTTGTTCTTTAATACTTTTGTCTGCCATCTAGTTAATCTTGAGTACAAACGATACATATTCTGTAGCTTTCATCTGTGTTCTCCCTTTAGTTCATGAGACCTGTTACTGCTAGTTAACCCCAGTCCTACTATTTATGTCGTCTCATACAGGCACTCATTACATATATCTAACTACTAGTTGTCTTCCATGCATGTCAGATATAATTGCACACACTGATATATCCACAAGAACCTCACGGAGCAATGTAAAGGCCAATAAACTTGATGTCAATGATACCCAATATGATGGAACATGTAAGGGCAGTTCGTCAGAAGACTTGCAGAAAGATGATGAATCCTCTTCAACCCACAAGGTCCTTGCTCTAACTTGGCCTGTGATATGGGTACAACATGCATATAATGTCCTGGAGTGTATCTACTCTGTTGCAATGCCATGTGCTTAGCATGCTGATCATGCATGTAAATATGTCATGCCTTCCTGTTTTTCAGTACCTATTCCATTCATGATAACATGTTTTCAAATTCAAGTACTGTCATTCTACTCTATCGCAATGCCATCTTCTTAATTTGGACATCATGCTTCTGAATATCTTATGCATTGTTATTCATCAGTATGTACTTCATCTGTCTGCCACACCATGTTTTTTCACATTGAAGTGCTATTCTAGTGCTCTATTGCAATGCCATCTTATTTTCCCAATCATACACGTATATGTTGCCTTAGTTATTTCTGTATGTATTCCGCTAGCATATAGTTTTACATTCAACTAGTGTTTTTTTTGCTGTGTTGTCCTGTCGTATCCCTAGCTCTTACACCATACTCCCTCCATCCGGATTACATGTTGCCGAAATGGATAAAAAAGGATGTATCTAGAACTGAAATACGCCTAGACGCATCCATTTTTTCCGGATGGAGGGAATACATGTCAATATGTCATGCCTTTCTATTCTTCAGTACCTATTCTATCTCTTTGCTGTCGCATATTTTATAATTAAAGCACCATTATTCTATACAAGGTATGCAAGGGGAAGACGACTATGTTAGAATCTAAAGGGTTACAAACAAGGCCTTTGCAAAAGATCCAAACGCCAGGAGATAATAAACCAACTCCAGTTTTTATAGATACTACTCCAGCACAGAGAAACCCAACTCCTACTGATAATAAGAAGATTCTAGTGTCCAAAGAACTAGTCCGCTCCAGTCCAGCAAAAATATGTCAACTCAATTCTAAGAAGCGTGTGCGTATCCTTGCATCATGAAATTTTATAGCATGCTGATCATATTTTCTACATGTTTCTTACCCATCTCTCTTTAGAAAATAAGCTTAACAGATAGAAGAATTTCTGCAATGGTATCGTTTATGAGGAAAGATTCTTGCAGGAATTCTCTGTGCTCTAATGTAGATGTAAGTACCTGTTGTATATCACTATATTTTTACATCAGCATGTATTTTTTTAATCGGCGTGAATCCAACCTGTATCTGATCTAAATTTAGTGGTAGCAAAATGTATGATTAAAGGCCACAATGTTGATTTTTGTAAGGAAAACTGCTTGGTAGTTTTGCATCCTGAGCTGCATGATTGTACTATCTCATATCAGTGGGTTTGAATACTTTGGTTCTGCAGTGGTTTTTTCAGTGTTTTTTTTACTGTGTTGTCATGTCGTATCCCTAGCTCTTACATCACACTCCCTCCGTCCGGATTAAATGTCGCGGAAATGGATAAAACTGGATGTATCTAGAACTGAAATACGCCTAGCCCATCCATTTATTTCCGGATGGAGGGAATACATGTCAATATGTCATGCCTTTCAATTCTTCAGTACTTATTCCATCTCTGCTGTAGCATGTTTTATAACTGAATCACCACTCTTCTATATAAGGCATGCAAGGGGAAGACGGCTATGTTAGAATCTGAAGGGTTACAAACCAGGTCTTTGCAAAAGATCCAACCGCCAGGAGATAATAAACCAACTCCATTTTTCATAGATACTGCTCCAGCACAGAGAAACCCAACTCCCACTGATAATAAGAAGATTCCAGTGGCCAAAGAACTAGTCCACTCCAGTCCAGCAAAAGAAAGTCAACTCCATTCTAAGAAGCGTGCGCGTATCCTCGCATCATGAAATTTTATAGCATTCTGATCATATTTTCTACATGTTTCTTACCCATCTCTCTTTTAGAAAATGGTTAAACGATAGAAGACTTCCTCCATTGGGATCGTATTCGAGGAAAATATCTTGCGGGAATTCTCTGTGCTCCAATGCCGATGTAAGTACCTGTTGCATATCACTATATTTTTACATCAACATGTATTTTGTTAATTGGCGTGAATCTAACCTTTATCTGATCTAAAATTAGTTGTAGCAAAATGTTAAAGGCGCCAATGTTGATTTTTGTAAGGAAAACTGCCTGGTAGTTTTGCATACTGAGCTGCATGAATGTACTATCTCATATCACTCACATTACTGAATTGTAGTGCTTCTCTGGTTGCCCATTCATTCATTGTGTCAATGTTGCTTTTGTACTACCTTACCTGGCTGATGATAGATGTGCCATATTGTGTTAATTTGGTGTAGGCTAGTTGCCCAAATGTTCGTTGTGTCAATGTTGCTTTCCTATTATCTGACTTGGCCAATGTTAGTAATGCTAGTGTGTTAATTTTGTGCAGGCTGCTGAAGTTAAGAAGACAAACTCTGAAAACAGCAAGGCAACCCCATTGTTTCTTTCTAGTAAATCTAGGCCAGGTATGTGGGGACCCCGACTCATAAGTCGGGATCACCGAATGCACGTGTACAGTGATCCCAGAAATCAATGCTCACTGAACACACAGAAGCTGAATAACAAGAGTCTTGCATCCATACATACCATCTTACACAAATTATGACCATTATGGTCAAGTCTTACATTGATACAGCCTTAAGGGCTGAACATCAAATGAAACACAAGCAGCGGAAATCTTCATCGATAAGTAGAACCCATGCCATCTGCCTTAACCCTACAGGCATTCTCACTAGGAAACGTCCTAGTTCGCATGTTCGTCTCCAAAGAACTCTTCTTTGAACTCTGGTTCTTCCATGCCTGGTCAATTAAATAACCAGTGGCAAGCCAATGAGTACTTTGAATGTACTCGCAAGCAACCCATCTTTGATCCAAGATGTAACAATACATGATTTAGGTAAATTTTTGCAGAAAGCTAGTTTTTATTGCAATGACATGTTCAACAACTTGTAAGACATGCATCAGGAGAATTCAAGTAACCATGAGGACAGGTTACAGATATCAACATAAATAGAGTGGGCACCAACCCAACTCAATCATGTCAAGTCCTTTGACTTGACCCAAGTAGTTTTATCAACTCACACACACGGTTGTAAAACTTTGGACATAGTTTAAGCAGCACCGCCCAACTGTCCTTGACTGTGGACACGGCTATTCGAATAATTTTACACTCTACAGAGGTTGCACACTTTACCCACAAGATCCGGGGAACTTCCGTGTCATCCACGACCCGCGATACATCAAGTACCCGGGGTAAGCACCCGATCACTACCTTTCCCTAGACGACACTAACAAGGAGTCCACTCGTTGTTCCGTATCCTCACGATGTACATCATACGAGACTCACCCGAGATCATAACATCCGAGAGGGGACACAACGGTGTATTCGGTACCCTGTAAAGACAGTAATGGCCACCCTACATGGATGACCCCGTCCCGAGAGAGAGCACCAACTCTCCCCCGTCACTAGTAATGCGGGCTCCAAGCTAGTATCGACCTAGGTAATCAATAATGCCCTTTCCCATACAAGGGTAGAGTGGTTGCGCATGTAAGGTTGGGACAGTCGACAAATCTTAAATCTAATCCGTTTTCGAAAACAACACACACTTGCCTCGGTACACCACTTCATCATCAAGTGGTTACCCATCTCATCATCTCCCTCGGGCATAAGTGGCACCCGACGGGGTTTTCGAAAAAGTCTTTTGAAAATACTTTGTCTCCTTCATCATGCATATACCCGTCCCTTTTGGCGTAGCATCTACTTTAGCATCCTATCTACTCCCACCGGCATAACCCTCATAATAAGGTAGGGTCATGCACAATGCAAGTATCAACGAGGAAGTACAGTGGCAAACATCAAAGTGGTTACCACCTCATCATGATTCCGTTGCAACAACAATATGGTGCTATATGACATGCATAAAAGAGTTTCATAGACATGGTCAAAGGGCTGCTTGCCTTGGTCTTCAAGTTCTTCAAATCCTTCTCCTTCTTCTTCTTCAGCAACCTCGTCTAGTACGGGATCTAATCGTCGCAAGAAAATAACGAGAAAATAAGGCAATAGTAAAGCAGAAAAAAAACAAAGTGCTCAGAAAAATGTCAACTTATTTTTGATAAATACTAGGGGGAAATCTAAGAAGGGGAAAATTCCTAGTTTTGGATTTGGAGTTAAGGAATAGTGGAAATGGATTTTCAAAGAAGGATTTAAATGCTCAAATTTGAATTTAAATTTGAACAGTATAGAAAAGTGTGATGGATGTGCATGAATGTTACATCAATAAATAGGTGGAATTATTCTAAGATTTTAGGAGTTGGAATTATTCCATTTGGATAAATATTTTATCCTGTGGAATTTTTATAAAACTGACAGAAAAAGAAAAAAGAAAAGTGGCACCGTGCCACTGGGCCAGAAAGGCCACAGTGCAGCAGGCCCAGAGGGAAAAGAGGCCCAGGCAAGCCAGCGCGCGCACGTGCCAGGTTATTAAACCTAACGGGCGGGGCCCGGCTGCCAGTGGGAGAGAGAGGGGGCGAGAGAGAGGTGAGGATGACAGGCAGGGCCCGCCTGTCATCTCTGACCTCGCGACCAGAGGGTCGGCGTGCTCACCGGCGGCGATGCAGGGCACGGCGGATCGAGCTGACAACACGGTTGGACTCAGCGTGGAGTCGTCGTTCGGGTGGTGGTGTTGGATGTCGCCGGAGTTGCCTAGTTCGCCGGCGACGAGGAAGCACGACGGAGGTGTGTCGGGCGGTGGTTGTTCCGGTCGACTCCGGCTACAAACGAAGGGGAAAAAGAGGGGGAAGGAGTCAGGGGCTCGCTGCGGTTCCACATCAAGCGAAAGGAGCGGCGGAGGGGGATCTTACCGCGCAAACACCGATGACCCGAGGCGGTGGCGCTCGGCTCGATCCCGAGCACAGAGAGGGGGAGGGGAGCTGGGGCTCTGCTGGTGATCGCTAGGAGGCGAGAGAGATCAAGGGATGGAGAGAACGGGGTCCGGGTGGCCTTAAATAGGAGGGGCGTGGTGCACCGTGGCTCATGCGCCGGCGAGCTTCTAGCCGTTGCCGGAGGCCACGGGGGCACGCGTGGGCGTGTCTGGGGCGTTTGTGGAGGTGGTCCATGACCAGGGGAAGGAAGAGAGGGAGCAGGAGGAGCTAGAGGCGCCGCGCGTATGAGTGTGCTCATTGGAGCTCTCGGGCGGCCATTGCGCGCGTGTGAGGGAGGCCGTAGGAGGGAGAAGGAAGAGGGGGGCCAGGGCTTAGCGTGCTGCGGACGTCGAGGAGCATCGGCTGGCGTGAGGGGAAGAGCCGAGGTGGCCGGAGGTGTGTGGCAGGGGGCGTCTATAGTGTGGGAGCGCACTGTAGCGCGCTCTAGAGCATGCAAATGGCCATCATGCCATTTTTTGGCAAAGTGGGCACGGCCAAGCATGTCTGGTAGCTCTAGGGAGGAGTAAAGAATGAGGGAGGGGCATTGGATGCCCTGGGTGGCCACTAGAGTGAGGAGGGAGGTGAGAAAGGAGAAGAATGCTGCTGTCCAGAAGGGTAAATGGGGATGTTTCACCCTTCAATCATTGAGTTGAGGCCAGGGAAGAGTTACTAGAGGTGCAAGGGGACTCTGAGGGGATGTGGTAAAAAGTTGAGCTCAAGGAGATTAGTGGAAGTGGTCAAAGTGGTGTTTTTAGAAATATGGCAGAAGGTGTTTGTTGTTGATTTGGGCAAGAATATGAACTCCTCCTGTCATGAGGCTTGAGAGGGTCAAATGGCATGAGATATTAGTAGGTTCCACCAAGGTTGAGTCCATTTGGGCAAAGTTTCTAGTGCAACTTTTGTAAACCCTAAAAATTAGCAGAAATGAACTTGTGTTGATCTAGTTCAGCAAATCACTTCCCCTTGATGCACCACGTGGTGTAGTGGCCTCATTTGGTCATGTGAACATGCCCACCAAATTTGGGGTCAAGGAAATAAAGTTGGTAGTACAAAGTTATTCAAATTAGATTCTGGTCAGAGAGGGTTTTGGGGCACTTTGATCAATATAACATTTTCTCCAACTTGTGCCACTTGGTCTAGATGAATGATTAGACCATTTGAGCATGTTCACAAGATTTGAGAGCCTTTGGACATGTTTGGCAATGTAAAGTTGCTCAAACTTCAAAATGGACAGAAATGGTTTTGAGGAGATTTCATGGGGTTATACTATTCTCCATGACATGATACTTATCAAGATCATCCAGAATGTCATATGTGACATGCTAGAATTTTCTTGGAATTTTTGGAGAATATTTCCTTTGTAAATATTTCAAAATCTTGAAATATCCAGAAAGGGTTTTGAGGGATTTGACCAATATTTTGAACATGACCATGTGTTGAAACTCTTATGTATGGACAATATATGTCCACTGAGTTTCCCTAGGTTTTTGTCAAATATTTTTGAAACAATAAAATGATATTTCCCTATTAAAGACCATTTCTGGCCTTAAGAAAAAGCTTTTAAATAAAATAGGAAAAATAACTTTTAAAATTATATTTTTGTGGTTTATGGGAGTCCTATATCTAATAGGATTCAAATATACCTTTTGAATGATTTTTCATACCCCAAGTCAAATACTTGTAGTGCAAACCTCAACTCAGGGGTTTTTGAAAAACTAATTTTTGAAAATACTAGTTGGCAAAATTATTTTGTAAGAAAATACTATGTTGCTCTATACACATGGCACGATCATTGGGCAGAAGCTTGGGGCAAGGAGATGAAGTATAGAAGGTGGAGTTGTGTTGACTTTAAAGAGCACTTGAAAAAAACACAGAGAGAAAACCAACTCAAAATAAAAAGTCAAATAATGCAAAAGTTTTTGTCAAACCACATTTTATCATGATTTATTATCTTAAGTGTTGTGCCATGAAAATCAGGGTGTGACAGACCTACCCCCCTTACAAGAATCTCGTCCCCGAGATTCCCAAACTAGGCGTGGAAAAGAATATGAAAAACTGGATCCGGGGTAGTCTTCAAGTCTTCATGTTGCTTCTGCTTCCGTGTAGTGCTCCATTGAACCTTGAAGTTCTTGATGGTGTGGCTCCGTGTATGACATTCGGCTTGATCCAGTTTGCTAAGGGATTGCTCGCGGTAGGTTAGATTGGGCTAGGGGTCGATGGCTTGGTGGTTAATGCCCTCGAAGAGATCGGGCAAGTTAGGAAGTTGGAAATACTTTTGGGGTTGTGATGCATGGAAAGCATTGTGCACATCAGGTAACTCAGGTGGCAACTCCAGCTGGTAATTGTCTTCTCTTCGTCTTGTAGTGATATCAGAGGGGGTTGTTAAATCTTGGAGTGATCTCGAAGGGGGCTGATGAATCTTGGTGTGGGTCTCCTTGTCATGGAAATGCTTGGTTCCTTAGAGAGGAGTGGCTTGTAGATACACCTGGTCTTCGACGCGGATGTTTACTTCTTGATGATGGTGGTAGTTCTTCCTCCTTGGCATGGCGGTCTTCAAATGCTCCTAGACTAGCTGAACGGCTCTTCTTCCCTCTTCAGGTGGACAAGTAGGTCACCAAATGATGATGAAAACTATCTTGTCTAAGCACTCCATGAAGACTTTGTTCGCGGGGTACATAAAGTAGGCTGGGGAATTAGTGGTGGTCTTGTTGAGTGTGGGCCAAGGTGGTTCTAGATCTAGTGTCAAGGCCCTAAGGTCCCGATCCGACCATGTTGTAGCTTGGTAGGGCTTAAGGGTTTCAAGGATTCTAGTGTGCGAGTGAACATTTATCATCTTATCTTTAAGCACGGTTCCTGAGATGCCAATAGTCTATCTAGTCCTTTAAACAAATCACATCATATCACTGTTAGCATCATTTTGCATAGGTCAACTCCAATCATCACTCATGTGATTCATATCCTCATGGCTCCCGAGAGGAGGTCCAACAAAATCATATATGTCTACAATCCCCAAACTCATATGTATGTCTACCCCTAAAAATCCATGGGTAGAACATATAAGCTGCTAAGCTTGAATTTGACAATCCAAGTGATCAGCCTGTTCTTCCAAGTTCTAAGATAAAGCACCTCTATCCTAAGGAAACACGTCGTATGCCACTCCAAAATCTTGTTTCCTTCCTATGAATCAACTCCAACAACCCATTAACTACACCAATCATTACATGATCCAGTAGTTCTTCAAATCCAATCTGTATGGTGTTCCAGACGACCTTCTAATATCCTATAATCCATAAATACTGGGAAGGCTACCTTACTATAGTCAGTCCACCAATTTCCATTATCATGGTCAAGTAAACTCCAAGGTCAAGCTTATATAGAACCCTAAATCAACTCTGACAATTAATCCAATCTCTTAGTTTATTGTCCACCGAGAACATGGTATCGTGTTCGAGATCATCAGTCTAAATCCAATTTACTCCGAACCATGTAGACATACATCATCATCTATATTCCACTAGGATCACCTATTTAAATCCAAATCTCATGTCCAACGAGAATTTCTACACTTTTCCCTCAAGTCATTATCGTAATATCAACTATCACCTATCAATATCCCCTGCCTAAGACAAATCCAAATACTTCCAAGAATTCCAGCTTGCGATCATAGTTGTCCTATAAATCCAATTTACTCAGGGGTAATGAAAGCTATGCTACTCTATAATCATGATCCCACCAAGTTCATCTACCAACATGAAAGCCTCATAATCCACCAAATAGTCTCGGACGATTCCTCAAAGTCATTGATATAAACTCTCCAAGTCATTTGTCCTCTGTTCCTATATCCTTAAATTGGTCTTCCCTATGGTATCGTCAGTTTTGGTGCTATCTTAGGATGATAATGTGCTCATTCACTATGTCCACTAGTTCCCTAATGAACCCAGTGGTAAGCAAGGTTACGGAGGCTTAACAGGTTCTCTTGCAATTCTGTGGGTTAAGCACATGGTTAAGGATTCGAGCTGGGGTATCTTATGAAGTCTCGAAGGGTCTAGGAATGGGTTTCTAATCTTGAGGGGCAACCATAACTCTACTGGGTTGCACTTGGTCGAGGAGGTTGTAGCAAAAGTCTTCAGTGCTGGTTGGTTGCCAAAGTAGAATCCTTGGTGTATCTTGTCTTGCTAGTCTTCAGTTGAGGAGAGAGATGAGAGGGAAAGGTAGCATAGAGGAGGGGAATGCCTAAAGGGGGTTCTATAGTGCAAGTGCAAACAAACAGGTGCAAAAAGGGCCAAACAGAAGAAGCAAGGTAAGGAAGGTGATATAGTCGCATACTTGTCGCCTAGGGCAAAAGTGCGACCTATATCAAAACACAAACAAATAAAAACAAGCAACACACAATCATGGTTCTATTCGAACTATCATACGGACTCGACTGCGCATAGGGGGTACACGACTCATCCTACCCTAGGGGTTCTCGGACTCAGTAGTCGTGCCTTGTGCCTCATGCAGTCTTCTGAGTTTTCCTCAGGTTTTGCTACATCTCTTGTAGTTGTTCGATGAAACAATCCAGGTTGAGCCTGAAGATTCTTCAACAACTTCTTGCCTGTTGAAGTGATGGGGTGAAGGTGGCTCCTCATAACTGGCATTGACTTGGTCTTCTATTGTCTTCTTAATCACGACGATCCCTTTTTGTCTTCTAAGCCGTCGATGGTACCAGGTAGGTAATCCTTTATGCAATGACATTATCAAGGCGTAATAGAGGTCCATCATGTCGGTTACGTTGATGACAACATCGACACCAAGAGCGGGGGATGAGGAGAACCGTTTTCCTGCTCACTATGGTGAGGCGGACCAAATGGCTAGGTTCTCATCCATCGGTGGTTGCCGATACAACAACGGTAGTGACAGGGTTACTCTATTAGCGATGTATATCATGATCTTGCATATTCTATGCCCTGATCATCGTAGGCTAAGGTTGCATCATCTTGGGGCAGTGTCAAGGGTGTCACCATCTCCTGGGTCTTCAGGTCCTCATTCCTCGAGGATGTATCTTCTGTTGGTATCGTCTTGTTGTGATGTCGCCAATCTTGTGTTCAGGAGATGTGGGTGAATGTCTGGCAAGGCATCTTCCTTCTAGATTATCCACGAGGATTACAAGGAATCCAGTGGTCAGGGGCATAAGGGTTCTAGCGACCAAAGGTTTTGAAGGGGAAGAGATCAATAAGGAAAGTATACCTTAGTTTTCGAAAAAACTGAGAAGGGAAGAGAAGTACAGATAGTTTTGAAAACTAGTAGTAGTTTTGGAAATAGTTTTACCCTAACTAACGACCATGCTAACTAAGGCTTCCTACAGTCAGGATGGCTCTGATACCAGCTCTGTGGGGACCCCGACTCATAAGTCGAGATCACCGAATGCACGTGTACAGTGATCCCAGAGATCAATGCTCACTGAACACACAGAAGCTGAATAACAAGAGTCTTACATCCATACATACCGTCTTACACAAATTATGACCATTATGGTCAAGTCTTACATTGATAAAGCCTTAAGGGCTGAACATCAAATGAAACACAAGCAGCGGAAATCTTCGTCGATAAGTAGAACCCATGCCATCTGCCTTAACCCTACAGGCATTCTGACTGGGAAACGTCCTAGTTCGCATGTTCGTCTCCAAAGAACTCTTCTTCGAACTCCGGTTCTTCCATGCCTGGTCAATTAAATAACAAGTGGCAAGCAAATGAGTACTTTGAATGTACTCGCAAGCAACCCATGTTTTGATCCAAGATGTAACAATACATGATATAGGTAAATTTTTGCAGAAAGCTAGCTTTGAGTGCAATGACATGTTCAACAACTTGTAAGACATGCATCAGGAGAATTCAAGTAACCATGAGGACAGGTTACAGATATCAACATAAATAGAGTGGGCACCAACCCAACTCAATCATGTCAAGTCCTTCGACTTGACCCAAGTAGTTTTATCAACTCACACACACGGTTGTAAAACTCTGGACATAGTTTAAGTAGCACCGCTCAACTGTCCTTGACCGTGGACACGGCTATTCGAATAGTTTTACACTCTGCAGAGGTTGCACACTTTACCCACAAGATCCAGGGAACTTCCGCGTCATCCACGACCCGCTATACCTCAAGTACCCAGGGTAAGCACCCGATCACTACCTTTCCCTAGACGACACTAACAAGGAGTCCACTCGTTGTTCCGTATCCTCACGATGTACATCATACGAGACTCACCCGAGATCGTAACATCCGAGAGGGGACACAAGGTGTATCCGGTGCCCTGTAAAGACAGTCATGGCCGCCCTACCTGGCACGACCCCGTCCCGAGAGAGAGCACCAACTCTCCCCCGTCACTGGTAATGCGGGCTCCAAGCTAGTATCGACCTAGGTAATCAATAATGCCCTTTCCCATACAAGGGTAGGGTGGTTGCGCATGTAAGGTTGGGACAGTCGACAAATCTTAAATCTTATCCGTTTTCGAAAACAACACACACTTGGCTCGGTACACCACTTCGTCATCAAGTGGTTACCCATCTCATCATCTCCCTCGGGCATAAGTGGCACCCGACGGGGTTTTCGAAAAAGTCTTTTGAAAATACTTTGTCTCCTTCATCATGCATATACCCGTCCCTTTTGGCGTAGCATCTACTTTAGCATCCTATCTACTCCCACCGGCATAACCCTCATAATAAGGTAGGGTCATGCACAATGCAAGTATCAACGAGGAAGTACGATGGCAAACATCAAAGTGGTTACCACCTCATCATGATTCCGTTGCAACAACAATATGGTGCTATATGACATGCATAAAAGAGTTTCATAGACATGGTCAAAGGGCTGCTTGGCTTGGTCTCCAAGTTCTTAAAATCCTTCTCCTTCTTCTTCTTCAGCAACCTCGAGTAGTATGGGATCTAATCATCGCAAGAAAATAACGAGAAAATAAGGCAATAGTAAAACAGAAAAAAAACAAAGTGCTCAGAAAAATGTCAACTTATTTTTGATAAATACTAGGGGGAAATCTAAGAAGGGGAAAATTCCTAGTTTTGGATTTGGAGTTAAGGAATAGTGGAAATGGATTTTCAAAGAAGGATTTAAATGCTCAAATTTGAATTTAAATTTGAACAGTATAGAAAAGTGTGATGGATGTGCATGAATGTTACATCAATAAATAGGTGGAATTATTCTAAGATTTTAGGAGTTGGAATTATTCCATTTGGATAAATATTTTATCCTGTGGAATTTTTATAAAACAGACGGAAAAAGAAAAAAGAAAAGTGGCACTGTGCCACTGGGCCAGAAAGGCCACAGTGCAGCAGGCCCAAAGGGAAAAGAGGCCCAGGCGAGCCAGCGCGCGAGCGCGCGCCAGGTTTTTAAACCTGACGGGCGGGGCCCAGCTGCCAGTGGGAGAGAGAGGGGGCGAGAGAGAGGTGAGGATGACAGGCAGGGCCCGCCTGTAATCTCTGATCACGCGACCAAAGGGCCAGCGTGCTCACCGGCGGCGATGCAGGGCACGGCGGGTCGAGCTGACAGCACGGTTGGACTCAGCGTGGAGTCGTTGTTCGGGTGGTGGTGGTGGACGTCGCCGGAGTTGCCTGGTTCACCGGCGACGAGGAAGCACGGCAGAGGTGCGTCGGGCGGTGGTCGTTCCGGTCGACTCCGACTGCAAATGAAGGGGAAAAGGAGGGGGAAGGAGTCAGGGGGAGGGGGCTCTTACCACGCAAACACCAGTGACCTGAGGCGGCGACGCTCGGCTCGATCCCAAGCACATAGAGGGGGAGGGGAGCCGGGGCTCTGCTGGTGATCGCTAGGAGGCGAGAGAGCTCAAGGGATGGAGAGAACGGGGTCCGGGGTGTCCTTAAATAGGAGGGGCGTGGTGCACCGTGGCTCATGCGCCGGCGAGCTTCTAGCCATTGCTGGAGGCCACGGGGGCGCGCGTGGGCGTGTCTGGGGCGTTTGTGGAGGTGGTCCATGACCAGGGGAAGAAAGAGAGGTAGCAGGGGGGGCCAGAGGCGCCGCGCGTGTGAGTGTGCTCATTGGAGCTCTCGGGCGGCCATTGCGCGCGTGTGAGGGAGGCCGTAGGAGGGAGAAGGAAGAGGGGGACCAGGGCTTAGTGTGCTGCGGACGTCGAGGAGCATCGGCTGGCGTGAGGGGGAGAGCCGAGGTGGCCGGAGGTGTGTGGCAGGGGGTGTCTACAGTGCGGGAGCGCACTGTAGTGCTCTCTAGAGCGTGCAAATGGCCGGCATGCCATTTTTTTGGCAAAGTGGGCATGGCCAAGCATGTCTGGTAGCTCTAAGGAGGAGTAAAGAATGAGGGAGGGGCATTGGATGCCCTGGGTGGCCACTGGAGTGAGGAGGGAGGTGAGAAAGGAGAAGAATGCTGCTGTCCAGAAGGGTAAATGGGGATGTTTCACCCTTCAATCATTGAGTTGAGGCCAGGGAAGAGTTACTAGAGGTGCAACGGGACTCTGAGGGGATGTGGTAAAAAGTTGAGCTCAAGGAGATTAGTGGAAGTGGTCAAAGTGGTGTTTTTAGAAATATGGCAGAAGGTGTTTGTTGTTGATTTGGGAAAGAATATGAACTCCTCATGTCATGAGGCTTGACAGGGTCAAAGGGCATGAGATATTAGTAGGTTCCACCAAGGTTGAGTCCATTTGGGCAAAGTTTCCAGTGCAACTTTTGTAAACCCTAGAAATTAGCAGAAATGAACTTGTGTAGATCTAGTTGAGCAAATCACTTCTCCTTGATGCACCACTTGGTGTAGTGGCCTCATTTGGTCATGTGAACATGCCCATCAAATTTGGGGTCAAGGATAGAAAGTTGGTAGTACAAAGTTGTTCAAATTAGATTCTGGTCAGAGAGAGTTTTGGGGCACTTTGATCGATATAACATTTTCTCCAACTTGTGCCACCTGGTCTAGATGAATGATTAGACCATTTTAGCATGTTCACAAGATTTGAGAGCCTTTGGACATGTTTGGCAATGTAAAGTTGCTTAAACTTCAAAATGGACAGAAATGGTTTTGAGGGGATTTCATGGGGTTATACTATTCTCCATGACATGATACTTATCAAGATCATCCAAAATGTCATATGTGACATGCTAGAATTTTCTTGGTATTTTTCGGAAATATTTCCTTTGTAAATATTTCAAAATCTTGAAATATCCAGAAAGGGTTTTTGAGGGATTTGACCAATATTTTGAACATGACCATGTGTTGAAACTCTTATATATGGACAATATATGTCCACTGAGTTTCCCTAGGTTTTTGTCAAATATTTTTGAAACAATAAAATAATTTTCCCTATTAAAGACCATTTCTGGCCTAAGAAAAAGCTTTTAAATAAAATAGGAAAATAACTTTTAAAATTATATTTTTGTGGTTTATGGGAGTCCTACATCTAATAGGATTCAAATATACCTTTTGAATGATTTTTCACACCCCAAGTCAAGTACTTGTAGTGCAAACCTCAACTCAGGGGTTTTTGAAAAACTAATTTTTGAAAATACTAGTTGGCCAAATTATTTTTGTAAGAAAATACTATGTTGCTCTATAGACATGGCATGATGATTGGGCAGAAGCTTGGGGCAAGGAGATGAAGTATAGAAGGTGGAGTTGTGTTGACTTTAAAGAGAACTTGAAAAAAACACAGAGAGAAAACCAACTCAAAATAAAAAGTCAAATAATGCAAAAGTTTTTGTCAAACCACATTTTATCATGATTTATCATCTTAAGTGTTGTGCCATGAAAATCAGGGTGTGACAAGGTAATATGGCAATAACTCATGATTAATCTGTTTGGTTCCCGTCCTAATTTATGTTATGATGCAGTGGTCGAGACACTCTCCACTATCAATAATACAATCCTGCCAAAATCGCCATCTGAATCTGTTTAGTATCCTCTGTCTCGAATGCACCGGAATAAATGTATGTTTGTGAACCAATTAATGGCTGAAGTAATTATTGAAATGGTGGATGAATCTGAGGTGAAGAGTCGTGCGACACAACAACTGATCCATATTTTCACAGACAGTGTAGCAAAGTAGCAAGAACTTGCCCACATGCTTATGGGCGTCATCTGTGCTGATGTTGCAGATTGTGACGTTGTAGATGGTTAGGTTCTGCACATTTATTTGCACTAGCATCAATCTTTGATTGCCTTGTGGATGTAATTTCCTGTAATATATGCTGGATATGCAACGTTATTCCCTGTATGCCGTACCTTTGCTTGATCGGTTTTGGTCCTGTGCATAATTGCTCGTCGTAATGGGCTCAAATTATCTAATTTGGCCTAAAGACATGTACGAACTTTAGTGGGCCCATTAAGTTAATGGGCCGTTACTAGGCCGAAAGTTAATGGTCGGCCCTCTTACCTCCCGGGTCGTTAACAGGCCGACATCGAAGCGGGCAATAGGTGGCCCCAATTTATTTCATGGGCCGTTAACAGTCCGTTACTAAGTTTGGGCTACATATGGCCCAACTATACTGTAGGCCTTTAGCAGGCCGAAAGAGACAGCGGTCTTGTACTGGACCATGAAGAGCATGGGCAGCTAAGAGGCCGAAAGTCAGGTCGTATTGTAAATGGCCCAACTGTGTTGTGGGCCTTTAGCATGCCAAAATAGAAACCGGGCTGGTATTGGACCATGAAGGGCATGGACCGTTAAAAGGCCAAAACTAAGGTCCGACTACAAATGGCCCAACTCATTTATGGTCCGTTAACAGGCCGAAAGGCACACAGGGCCGGGAATTGGCCCAACACTTAAATGGGTCGCTAAAAGGCCAAAACTAAGGTCTGACTACAAATGGCCCAACTAATTTATGGGCCGTCAACAGGCTGAAAGTGACACCGGGCCAGAAATTGGCCCAACACTTAAATGGGCCGCTAAAAGGCCGAAACTCAGGTCCGACTACAAATGGTCCATCAGATTTATGGGCCGTCAACAGGCTGAAAGACACACCGGGCCGGAAATTAGCCCAACATTTAAATGGGTCGTTAAAAGGCTGAAAGATGTACATCCTCAAAATTGGCCCATCCATTAAATGGGTCGTTAACAGGCCGAAATCTCATCGGGCCGATATTGAGCCCAAATACGTAGCGCACTGTTAACGGGCTTGAACTGACGATGGGCTGCAATGGTGTCTAATCTTCAACGGGCCGTTGACGGGCCGAATTGGCACATCTCGTATGGGCCGTGGGCTTAAATGGACCTGACACAAGTAGGCCTTATATGGGTCGGCCTGCTAATTTTTACTGGGCCGACCTTTTTAACAGGAATGGGCCACTGTTGGGCTGTGCCACATGTGGACCTATCATAGGCACCTCCTGTCCAATGAGTGGATGACATCTGTCCCAACGGTGAGGCAACACGTGTTTCCTGTGGCCAATTATGATTTTACACGTGGAAAATCCCCATTGGTCTGGGCTGTTAACGGGTTATCGGATCCAAAACTGGACCCGATAGCTTAACGGCGTTCCGTTACAGTGGATGCCACGTGTCGGTCACCCTTGACGAAAGCACTTCTGTGACACGCGATTTATTGTCATGGAAGTGGACACTTCCGTGATGATAATTTTGGTAATGTCATGGAACACTTCTACGACAGCACAGGTATGAGTATCTTGATTCTGTCATAAAATCGTCATTGATGTACATGCATGACAAAAAACGCGACCTACTGTGACATACACGTATCATCACGGAAGTGTATTTTTTTGTAGTGTACACGTGAATACCAGGCATTGTGCGTGTCTGTATACTATCGACGAACTAGCCCCCAAGCTTCTATAACATACCGGGGCCTAGGGTTACAAATCATATATAGTCGGCTTATCACCAGTGGGTATAGAGTCCTCCGCGACTCTGGTAGCTTCGTGTTGTACGCCGAGTCCTCCACATGGGTCTTCGTATAACGCGTCTCGGTCCAACCTATATGTGGCGTAGGATGGAACCGTCCCATGAGTCTTCATGTCGACCCACCACAACTAGAAATGATGTGCCCACCACACTACACACGCAATCGGCCACTAAGAAAATAAGCATTTACAATAGTACAATGTTATACATGAAAGTTAATTGCATGGTGCATCCAAAAATATTTGTTCTGCATTGTGAATGTTTATATATTCTCCTAAAATATTAGTCACGGGAAAGAGAAACGAAGGGCATATCTCTCCTTGTCTCCACCGGACACCCCCTCTTTCTACACCACTTTCAAGTGCGCACACAAACTATCTCTCGGCCCTCTAAAAGTATGCATGCCCATGACACATTCACACGTGACGGTCAATGTATTTCAAGCTAAAGCACTATACGGTCACTGGACTTCAGAATATGTTCATTACAGTCATCGTATACATTCTCGTGGTGATCATACGGTATCTAGCTCATGATATGTCTCCATATTTTGTTGATGACACTGACGGACTTTGCATTTGATGCGCGCTCCGTATTTTGTTAACGACACTTACGGTCATTGTATTTGAAGCGAAAGCACGATATGGTCACTGGACTTCAGAATAAGCTCATCACGGTCACCACATACATTTTGTCGTGCTAACCAACATGTGGTTGGATGGTTAGGAGGACAGTGGTTTCTCGAGCACACCAAGGTTAAAGTCTCAGTGATTGCATTTATCTTGTGTTAATTTCAATATTTTCAAGCGATGTGCGTTCAGTGGGAGGAGACGTTCCACTCGACTACGAGGCACCTATGGTGACTTCGTAAAATCTCAAGACCTTATGCTGGCCCACTCTCTCGAAGGTGCTCATAGGGGTAGGGTCCGTGTGTGTGCGCTTATAATGGTGAGTGCTTGCGCGTATATATGAGCCCTTGCGTCTGTACCGTGTTAAACAAATACATGTCATGATTATACGGTCACTGGCTCACCCGTACAACTTTGTATTTTGTTGATGACACAATCAATTGACCAACGTTCCACGCGGCGCAACTAGTGTTGCACCATCGGGGCGCGTAACCGTGGGGCGCACCTGTCAGCCCGTATATGAAAGAAAGAAATGGTAGTTTGAGTCTGTACTGTGTTAATAAAATAGGAGTACATTTTAGGGTGATCATACAATCACTGGCTCACCATACAACTCCGTAATTTGTTGATAACACGATCAATTGACCAGTCAAACGGTCCACATTCAGCAGCGCACATTACCATAGGGCCCACTCGTTAGCACGTATATGAAGGACAAAAATGTTAATAAATTAGTGGTCGGTGGGTATTCAAAGTCGTGAGACCTCATGTTAGCAGTCGCCGGCGGTGGGGAGGGGCGTTGATTGGGCGGTGGGGTGGGGATCGCCAGAGAAAAAGCTCGGTGCGGGTGAGGGGGGCTAGAGGGATGGCCGGCGCGGCGGCGGACTGGCGGTTGGGAGTGGTTTCGGGGAGGGCATGGTGGCGCGGGCCGGCCGCGGGCGGCGCGGGCCGGCGGTTCGGCCGGTGGTGGCTGGCGGCTCAGGGGGGTGGAGTTTGATGATAAACTGGAGGCCCTTGATTTCGTATCCAACGGCTGGAAATCTAATGACCAAAGATGAAAAAGTCAGTCGACTGACGTGTAGCCTCACCCCGCACGTACACATGCACGCCCGCAAGACACGCACGCATGCAGGCGTGCAACACTGACACGTACACATAACATACACACGCACGCATGCAGGCGTGCAACACTGACACGTACACATGCACTCACGAACACACACACGTACGCACCCATGCATGCAACACTGAAACGTACCCTTGCACACGCGCAACACTCGCACGCCTGCATGCACATAGCACACGACGCAAGACACACGCTCAACCTATACGTGCATGCACCCTTTGTTAAGGACATGGATTGTTACGGGTATTAATTAATCTTATCTGTGATAAGCAGAACATTGATGTTTGCAGCGGTCTTTATGAATCACAATGTATCGAACGGGCTATCAACATAGTAGGCTTATCTACATGAAAAAAGATGATGTCACACTCAATGAACAATCATCGGTTTATGAAATGCCCGCTTCTGGCTGCCCTGGCCCAACAAAGGATCCTCTGCTGTGCGCTGCTTGCATTGGGTCACTGACATGCAGGACATGTACCCAAAGAGCCCACACGTCAGTGGAAGAATGGCGCGATGTCCTAGGTCAGAGTCGAGGGTGCCACTCGCTGCACGCCCGACTGAACACGCCTCCTTGCCTCATTCAAACGCCTCCATGAAACCTGCCCGTGTGGAAGCCGAGAAACCCACTCTGGACACACGTCCGTTCATGACCGGGCCAGCATTAAACGCAATGCTGCCGAGCTCCTCCCATACACCATCTATTTAATCTCCTATTTAAACGAGGCCAAACGCCGGCCAAGAATCGCACACCTCCGCCGCTCCCCTATCTCCTCCTTCACCATTTTGTCCACTCTTACAATGGCTTACGAAGAGTAGTTATTCCGCATCCAAGCCGGCTGGGCAGCCTGCCGGATATGAGCTATGCAGCTCGCTGATCCACCTCCCTCCCCTCGCCCGACGGAGCCAGTTGCCGCCCCAAGCCGGCGCGCGGTTCAGCAACTCACCGCTCCAGGACAGCTCGACAAGGACCGGCGCACGAGCGTCGTTGCTGCCGTCCATGCTGCCGCCTCGTACAGCGTCTCCCATTTCTGTGGCTGAGACTCCCATGCCAGCAGCCGCGCCATGCAAGCAGCGACAGAAGCCGGGTGCGCGGAGAGTGACGAGTCGGTGGCCAGCGCCTCCGCGTCCATCGCCATCATCGAGGAGAAGTAGAACACGGGTGGCCGCCGCCGCTTGGGTCCCATGAAGGCCACCGCGGAGGCGATGCCGGCAAACACAACAGGTGTCCTGCCGGTTCATTTTGTTGCGAGGACCTTCGTCGACCCTGTATGGGCTCCACGGAAGAGGGGAATGTTTGGATGAACTCGAGCCGGTGCCGGGCATGGCGAAGTAGTGGCCGGTGATGAACTCGAACCGGTGCTAGCCACCATCATCTTCGGCATCAGCCAATGATATCAGTTGGGGAGTGGGGAAGTGAGCTGTCCTTTGCGTTGAAGCATATACCTCTGTGGCTCCCGACAGTCCGGTGATCATGCTGCCGGACATGAGGAACACAAATTGATCGGCGGGCGACCATTTAGGCTAGGTATTATATACCTGTGCTGTCCAGAACTAGCACCGCGTAGTTCATTTGAATGTAATGAAATTTGTCATGTTTGTATGAAAATCCGGTATTTTATATGATTTCCGTCGTTGTTTATATGAAATATCAACTTGTCTATGTGTTTGCGTGAATTTCGTCCGGTTGGTTGAGTTGCTGTCATAATGTGTGCGGCTACAGTTGGATGGCGTAATTTGCGAGTCGCCGGTCGCTCTGCGGGCGGCTCGGGCGGCATGGTGGGACAAGAAAAACATAGCTCGTTCGAGCGCGTCTCTAATGTGAGCGCTGGAGGATGCATGAGCACCCGAGCCATTCCTCGTTCATCGGTGGCAAAGGCACCGGTGGACAAAAGGGTCGCCAATATTTTGGCTACCCCGGGCAAGATCCAAATAGCCCCTCCCAACAGATTCAAATCCCTCGTTCACCGTGGAATTTTGCCATGTGTTGTTTTCATGGACTAGCAAGATGCCCGTGCATTGCACGGAACATCAAGATGCATTTTTTTTACAAAACACCTATTGTGATTGACCCATGCAGGAGTAATCCCATTTTGTAAAAATAATGATATCTCGAGAATTTTATCGGATAAATGGTATCTCGAGAATTCTATCGGACTCCATTTTTGTGTACAAGGCCACAAACCCATATTACAGGTGCCAAGGCAAAAATTAATGTCTTCTATGTCAATTTTGGAAGCCACCTTGTTTCCTTGTTTGCCGTGTATTCTTCTCTTTCATGCACATCAAGCCAATGCTCACACTCCCGCATGCATGCAAGGGATAATTAATGTCCTCCTTTGCTAGTACTACGAGCCAAACACCATTAATATTGCATCGATTAGTGTTAGTGGCCTTGTATATCTGCAAATTGTAATTTTGATAATGGCCCCTTGTATATAAAAATGGAGGGAGAAAGATGAGAGATAAGGTGAGGAGGAGTGGGGCGTGGTGGTGACTGGTGCTCGGACTGGGCGGAGGCATGGGGATGGATGGCGCATTATGTCTAGGTTTGTATCTCTCTCACACACACCCACGTAGGTGGGGGACGTGCACGAAGAGAAGAAGTACATGCACAGCGCACGTACTCTCGTCTCTTTCCCAACCACACCCGCGCGCGTATATGGTGGAGCTCATTTCTGTAGGAAAAGGCAGCCCACATGGTAATTTGACACGTGTACTGGTTGTCCACTTGGTGGAGGGAGGATCGTCTAGCACGGGTGAACAAACAAATTGCGACTTGACGTGTTATGTTAAAAAAGAGGCAAACCATGTGGGGCCTACCTTAGAGGCAAGGCTCTATACACTGGAGTCCTTTTGATGTATCCCGTCAACTCGCAGAACAAGGAGAAGCTTGCTTAGTACGCCGTCTCCCCCGCCCATGCGTGCGGTGGCTCGCAGGATGAGGTGAAGCTTGCTTACGAGTAGTAGTACTACTACTACTGTACGCCTTACGCCCACTCCCTCGCCCACGCGCACGGTGGCTCGCAGGACTAGGAGAAAATTTTACTACTACCTCTGTTTACTCCTCTTCCCTACTACCTTGGTGAGAGATATTATCATATTGTTTGGAATATATATGTCCTTTAGTACTCCCTCCATTTACTTATACAAGGCCACTATAAAAAAATTCATATTGCATCTATACAAGGCCACAAATAGTAATCGAGACAAAAGTTACTACTCCCTCCTTTCCAGTTTATGGCTCAATTTCAAAATCTCTCCAACCAAGATAGACGGTGAGTGGTCGAATTAATTTCGTAGTTTGCACAAGTAATTAGTACACTCATTTTTCTCAAGAAGTTATATTTACCGAGACATTAATTAGAACGAATGCATGAATGACCACTAAATTTCCATGAACTTCTACATGCATTGGTGAGTTTCCTCTTGACACTGCTTGCATCGGGTGATCTAACACACCTCGAAATCCAACATGTGATGGTACTACTACTAGTAGTAGAATTGAGACTTATCAAACGGAAAAACGAATGTTTTTTAGATGAGCCCTATAAACCCTAGTGGGTATGTACTCTGTAAAATCAGATTTTTCCAAAACTAAGTCGCTCAACCTTTATTCGCTTGTTTCCCTTCCTGCCTTCGTGCCTCGAACAGACTATGCCAAACTCCCCTGCCTGTCGTGCGGGAAAAGACCCGCCCGGGTCGACGTGTTTGTCTTGATGGATCGCGCAAAACAGCAAAAACCCAAGCCGTGTCTTGTAGTATACTCCTCCATCGACGCTCCCTTTCATGAATTCTGTACTTCTTGTCGCCGACATGTGGGACATATAGCAACCGGGTCGACGTGTCAAGCACCAAATAACAGTGCAGAATAGCAGGGGGGACGCACCCCACTCGTACCGGCCCAGTAGTAGTAATGAGCAATGAGATGTCAAATCACAATGCTGCACCTTCCCAGACGGGCGAAGCAACCATTATTTCACACTTCGGTTCGCCATCATCTCAAACCACGTAGTATTGCTTCTGCCTCAAGAGGGTGTCACGACCGGTTTTCCAATAAAAATATTTATTGAGAAACCAATCTTTTGAGTCCAGTATGAGAGAAATCCTCCTCACTGGTAGACAAATTCTTGATACAATAAGCCAGTAGCATAAAATATATTACAGGGTCGAACTACGGTTGCTCAACCAAATTATTACAAGCACGCCAATAATTATACATAATGGCGGACATGACACAGTGGTGTGGAGGCATACTACTGACTCGAGGATAGGGCGGTGGTGGAAAAACAGAGCGGGGAGAGAAATACAAGACTCTAAGTCTGTCATCTCATCGAGCGTCGAGGTGAGGCTCGATGAATTTATTTGGTAGCGGAAGCGGATGTAAAACAGTGACCAAATCCAGGGTCGCACGAGACTGACTGGGACTCCTCTAGGTGTCGGACTCGCTATCAAACTCTTCATCCATGAGATCGCCTTCGTCAGCATCTGGCCAAATCAACAAGCCAGTGAGTACTTTGAAAGTACTCGCAAGACAGTTCGGACGTAAGATATAACAAATGCATGCATGGATGCGTCATGAATAATTCACCAATGTACATTTCAAAAATTAGCATAACAAGGTAAGTAAAAAAGGGAAACGGCGGTAGTCCGCCTGAAATCCCCACCAAACATAAATGAATACCGATCGGGTGTCTGAAGCGACGCCTCGAAAGGTGAACATATAAATATAAGGAAATGATGCCACAGTCGGGCGTCTTAGC
Source organism: Triticum aestivum (assembly GCF_018294505.1). Lineage (NCBI taxonomy): Eukaryota > Viridiplantae > Streptophyta > Magnoliopsida > Poales > Poaceae > Triticum > Triticum aestivum. Next base: position 288,933,916 of record NC_057795.1, on the reverse strand, counting down.
GACACCACATAAAGGGCTTTAAAAGAAATACCACAGTCGGACGTCGGGGCGACATCACAGAAAGGGCTTTAAAAGAAATACCACAGTCGGACGTCGGGGCGACATCACAGATAGGGCTTTAAAAGAAATGCCACAGTCGGACGTCGGGGCGACATCACAGAAAGGGCTTTAAAAGAAATGCCACAGTCGGACGTCGGGGCGACATCACAGACAGGGCTTTAACAGAAAGTAAAATACAACAATGCCACAGTCGGACGTCTGAGCGACATCGCAGAAAGGGCTTTTATTCACAAGTAAATAATACTCATAATAAACATTTAATTCTTGAGAATAAATGGGTTAGTCCATCCACAGGAATAATCATTTAACCGGACTTAGCACTCATGCGATTCACCGGAGTCTCTGTCATCAAAACTGACATTTGATTAGGATAAGATAATATCGATCTAGGACAGGGAATAGATGATTTGGAGGAATATATGACTCTGCAGAGTTTGTACAAAATTTTTCCCACAGCCAACGGATTTCCGTAGTCACGAAGGACTAGTTCCGTTTACGGTATTTCGGAAGAAAACACAGCTAACCAGTACACACCCATCCTACCTCTCGATGCTAGGAATCACCCTAGACATCGTCCAAGAAAAACTTTTGAGACGGGGAGATCACAATCTCGAATAGCATGGGATCAAATTTATATACGCGCGCTCTAAGGGGTGCCCCCCTCTCGGTCCCAACCGGAAACACCCATGCCCCCTGACCGGATGACTGGCTTTAATCCAGGGCCATGGAACCATCATCACGGCCTCTCCTTTTGGTGTGTACCAGAAAAGCGGTTTGCAACTTACTAAACCATATTCCTTGCGGAAAACATGTGGTAGTACAGGGAAGGAAATGAGAGGAACTGGACCGATACGGTTTGACACTGAAGTCACATAGTCTGGCATAAGACTGGCATGCTACGACACTGCCATCTCACCCATCCTCATGCCAACACATGGCCATTCATACTCACATCCATCCACTTATGGATCATCGAACTCACTTACCTCATTATCACATAAAATAACGTTCATCGATATGCTTCTCAACATGCCATAAAACTAACTAAATGCAAAACATGCCAAGACACTCATCATATCAAAAGTTCAAACATGCTTGCCTGGTTCAGAGTAGTCGGAGCCTAGCTCGGTGAAGTTCGCGGCTCCGTCACCTCCTTCGGTATCTACGGTATAAAGAAAATATATGCGCTATCGTAAATACCAAGGAGTGCACAGAAAGTATACCAAATATTTTTCAAATAAATCTGATAAAAAACTAGACAAAATTTTAAAGAGAACAGAAAAAGATTCAATCAAAAATACTTTTCTGTTTAAAAGTTATAAGGGTTTTTGTCCAGGGACTCATCTGTAATGAAACAGAAGATTTCCAGGGGCTAGCTTATAAAAACAGAAAACGTTTCGGCAGAACTACGCCAGCCCAAAGAGAAAACGCATTTTGCCCGAAGGCGCTTCCAGAAAACGATTCAACCAGAGAGGGCAGAGAGGCTGACGGTGGGGTCCCACTCGTCAGGTTTGAACTTCAAAAAAGGGGAGGCGAAGCTCGTCGGCGCCCGAGAGCCGCGGTGGTCGCCGGCGGCGATCCACGGCGAGGCAGGGGGATCGGAGGGTACCTCCGTGCTCAGGGCGCCATTCCGCGTCGGTTGGTGGTGGTGGTGGTCGCCGGCGAGTACCACGTCGACGGCGAGCTTTGCTCTGGCGAACGGCGGCTCGGGTGGTCGAGGGGCTCGTCGGAGAGGGCTGCAGAGGTCAAATTGAAGAGGGGGTTAGGCTCCTGGTAGCTAGAGAGGGTAACGGACGGGGTTTGGGCGCCGGAGAGGGCCTCACCGGAGCGAATCGTGGTGGAGGCTGAGGCGGATCGGGGCGGCCGGAGTTGGGGGGGAGACCTCCTCGGGGTCCCCCTAGTGGCCTGGCGTGGCGTTGGTGAGGAGTGGGGATGAGGCGTGCACGAGGGTGAGCTCGGGGCCCTTTTTATAGGCGGCCTGAGGCGGTTGCCGTGAGCGGGGATCTCCGACGAGTGATTACGGCGGTGCCGGGGATGTGCAGTGGGATTAGGGGCTTGGGCATCATCGTTGAGGTCCACCGGTCCCATTTAGGCGCTAAACGGGCTGGGACTTGGTGCTATGGGTGAGCTCGACGGAAAGGGGGTGGCGCGGCCCATCGGCGGCAGGGAGCACGTTCCGTGCTTGCCGGGCCACGGTGACGGTGCCACGGGTGTGCGCTGGCATGGCTGGGACACGCGGAGAGCCAGGGGGTGTTGGGCGGCGCCGGGTGGCGTGGCGAGAGGGCTCGGGCCCTTGTTGGCCGCCACGGGAGGTGCAGCCACCGCAGAAGCTCCCAACGCCGGCGAGGCTCGCTGCTACCGACGCCAGGAATCGGCCAAGCGTGCGTGCGGGGTGCTGGCCAGGGAGAAGAGGCTGCGTGCAACGCGCCAGGGCGCACTGTGGCCGCGTGACCGAATCTGACGAAGGAAGAAAGATAAATGAATCTCTGAACTTTCTGAATTTGCAAAGGGATAGTGCAGTTCAGGTGTTCGACAGAATGTTTTTGGCCTCTGGAGATTTTTCCTTGAGCTGATTTTTGGTGGAGTGGCTTCTCATTGCTCAAGAAGGCTGCCTGAATTTTGGTGGAATTTTTGGAGGAGTGTAGATATGAATTTCATCAAATTTGGCAAATCTGGTCCAAACTTGCAGAGACTGAATTTTGAAAAATTTGAAAAGAGGAGGAGTGGATCAAGATGGTTCTGGGTTGTGGGTACAAAGGACTATCCAGGAGAGTTGGTTTGAGGTCAAAACTCAAATGAAAAAGAGTACTTGCTTTGAAAATCCCTCAGGCTCCAAATAATTTTCAGAATTGATTTGAGAGGAAAAATAATTAGAATAAAATCCAAAACTTGTTTGGATTAGTTGGGACAGAGAACTTAGGTTGATCACAAGGTGTAGGGGAGGTTTTGGAGGGGTTTTACCACATGGGCAAAAATGCCAAGTCATGGGTGGTTTTCAAGATATGAAAATCCCAAGTTTTTCATAGAGTTTCTTTTTAAAAGAAAAAGATTAAACTCCAAAAATGAATTTGAGAGGGAACCAACAGAGAAGAAGTTTCAAAAGATTCAAACACCAAAGTTTGAAAAAAATAAAATCCTTGCCAAAGCAAAGGAAGTTTTTAAGAGGAAGGTTTTCTGAAAAAAAATTAAATGGCCTCTTTTCAAAGAAAACCACAAGGTTTTTGATAAAAACCAAATTAAATTTTTGGAGTGTCACAACACCTACCCCCTTAGGAAAAATCTTGTCCCCGAGATTTCAGCTGATCCTTAAATAAGTGTGGATGCTCCGTCCGAAGAAAATCCTCGCTTTCCCAAGTTGCTTCACTGTCGGTGTGATTGCTCCATTGGACTTTGAAAAACTTGATGGTCTTCTGTCGGGTCCTCCTTTCAGACTCCTCTAATATTCTTACGGGACGTTCCCGATAAGTGAGGTCTGGCTGCACATCAATGTTTTCATGGGATACTTGTTTCTCTGGGTTGCTTACGCACTTCCTTAATTGAGAGACGTGGAACACGTCGTGAATGTCGAATAATTCCTCGGGTAAGTCTAGCTGGTAGGCTACAGTGCCTCTTCGTGCCACTATGCAGAATGGTCCAATGAATCTTGGTGCTAACTTTCCTTTAATCTTAAACCGTTGCAATCCTCTCATAGGGGACACTCTCAGGTATACGAACTCACCGGGTTCAAAGCTGACCCTTCGATGTTTCTGATCATAATAACTCTTCTGTCGACTTTGAGCGGTCTTAAGTCGGTCTCTGATTAGCTTGACCTTTTCCTCGGCTTCTCTGAGCATGTCTGGTCCGAAGATGCGGCTGTCTCCGGTCTCTGACCAATTTAACGGGGTACGACATCTTCGTCCGTATAAAGCCTCAAATGGTGCCATTTGTAGGCTGGCCTGGTAGCTATTGTTATACGCGAACTCGGCGTATGGCAGGCTTTCTTCCCAACTGGTTCCATATGTGAGGACACATGCTCTCAGCATGTCTTCTAAAATTTGGTTTACGCGTTCAGTCTGTCCATCAGTCTGTGGGTGGTATGCGGTACTGAAGGCTAGTTGGGTTCCCAGAGCCTGTTGTAAATGCTCCCAAAATCTTGAGACGAACTGAGTGCCTCTGTCGGATATTATAGTCTTCGGGACACCGTGCAGACAAACTATACGGGAGAGATAAATCCTGGCAAGCCTCTGAGTGTTGTAGGTCGTCTTCACTGGAATAAAGTGTGCCACTTTGGTCAACCTGTCAGTGATGACCCATATGGCATCATTCCCGTGTCGTGACCGAGGTAGTCCGACAATAAAATCCATCCCTATTTCATCCCATTTCCACTCAGGTATTTTGTTTGGTTGCAGTAGTCCGGCTGGTCTCTGATGTTCAGCTTTTATGCGTTGACATGAGTCGCAACATGCAATGAAGGTGGCTATGTCCCTCTTCATACCGTGCCACCAAAATCTTTCCTGGATATCCTTATACATTTTGGTTCCTCCAGGGTGAATTGAATATGGAGTGGTGTGTGCTTCAGCTAAAATTTGCTGCTTAAGGTCTTCTATGTTTGGCACGCAGAGCCTTTCTCCGTACCATAATATTCCTTCATTGTCTATTACGAATTCCGAGGCCTTGCCCATACTCAACTTTCTTTTGATGCCTTCGATGCTGGTGTGACCGGGCTGAGCTTCTTTAATTTTCTCCACAAGGTTGGGTTGTATTTCCAAGTTTGATATGGTGCCTTCTGCTACCATTATCAAGTTGAGCTTGGCAAATTCTTGTTGGAATTCGGGCCTCAAGCTGTGCAGATTGTTTTCGTCGGAGCTGGGGTTCCGACTAAGGGCATCGGCCACTACATTTGCTTTCCCTGGATGATAATGGATACCAACATCATAATCCTTTACCAACTCCAACCAACGTCGTTGCCGTAAATTTAGTTCTGGCTGCGTGAAAATATATTTGAGACTTTTGTGATCCGTATATATTTCACATCGATTCCCAAGTAAGAAATGCCTCCATTCCTTGAGTGCATGAATAACTGCTGCCATTTCTAAGTCATGAGTGGGATAATTCTCCTCATGCTTGCGAAGTTGCCTTGAAGCGTAGGCGACAACCTTGCCTTCCTGCATCAATACGCATCCGAGACCCTTTCTGGACGCGTCACAATATACTTCAAAATTCTTGTGTATGTCGGGTACAATTAATACCGGTGCTGTCGTTAACTTCCGCTTTAGCTCTTGGAAACTTTTCTCGCAGGCTTCTGTCCATTCAAACTTCTTATCTTTCTTGAGCAACTGTGTCATAGGCTTGGCTATGGTGGAAAATCCTTCAATAAATCTGCGGTAATATCCTGCCATTCCCAAGAAACTCCGAATGTCCGTTACGCTGGCTGGTGACTTCCAGCCAAGTACGGCCTTGACTTTCTCTGGGTCCACTGCGATACCGTCTTGGGTCAGCACGTGGCCTAGAAAGCCTACTTGTCTTAGCCAAAATTCGCACTTGCTGAACTTGGCATACAATTGGTGTTTTCTTAGCTCTCCTAGCACAATCCTGAGATGTTCTGCGTGCTCTTCTGGTGTCTTGGAGTATACCAGAATATCGTCGATGAATACCACGACGAACTTGTCCATAAACTTCATAAATACTTTGTTCATGAGGTGAACAAAATATGCTGGGGCGTTAGTTAATCCAAATGGCATCACTGTGAACTCGTACAGTCCATATCTGGAGGTGAAGGCTGTTTTGGGGATATCTTCCGTTCGTACCTTCAATTGATGGTATCCTGACCTTAAGTCAATTTTTGAGAATACCTTGGCCTGAGCGAGTTGATCAAACAAATCGTTTATCCTTGGCATCGGGTATTTGTTTTTGACTGTGACCATGTTAAGTGCTCGATAGTCAATACACAATCTCAGCGTTCCATCCTTCTTTTTGGCAAATAAAATTGGTGATCCCCAAGGTGAGGAGCTGGCTCGAATGTATCCTTTTCCAGTAATTCCTTTATTTGCTTCTTCAACTCGATCAACTCGGATGGTGCCATTCTGTATGGTTTCTTGTATATGGGGGTGGTTCCTGGTGCTAGCTCAATGCGGAATTCTATTTCTCGGTCTGGTGGCATGCCTGGTAGCTCTTCAGGGAATACATCTGGAAATTCACACACTACTGGAACCTTGTTTAGCTCAGAAACGTCCACCTTATTTAATCTCGGTTGCCGGGGTATTTTTCCTTCCTTGGCTGATACTCTTATTGTCTTCCCTTGGTGGTGTGTGAGAATTACGGTCCTGTTGAAACAGTCGATAAAACCCTTATTGGTGGTTAGCCAATCCATCCCTAGGATGACATCCAGTCCTTTATTTTCCAACACAATAAGATTTGCGTGAAACTCCAATCCTTCGAACTCAATGACCACATTCTGACAGTAATTCTGAGTAACTTGCTGAATCCCAGGGGACTTGATGATCATGGATTTCTCCAGGGGAAGCATCGAAAAATTATTTTGCAAAGCAAAACTTTTCGAAATGAAAGAGTGAGAAGCTCCAGAATCAAACAAAACCATTGCAGGTATTGTGTTGACAGGAAACGTACCGAGTACGATATCCGGAGCATTTTGTGCCTCCTCTTTGGTTACGTGGTTCAGATGACCCTTCCTGTGGTTATTGTTGGGATTGAAATTGTTTCGCTTGGGCGCGGAATTGTTGCCGTTGTTTGGCTTTGGGGTTGAATTCCTTGGCTTGGGGCACTGTTTGGCATAGTGCCCTTCTTCTCCACAAGCGTAACAAGTAACGCCGGGGCGATAGGTGAATTCCTTGTCCCTTGCATGAAAATTCTTGATTGGGCGTGAGACATTGGATGAGGATTTGTGTGTCCCACCCTTTTGAAAATCTGTCTTGCTTCGGTGATTGCGAGCATGGTTAGTCTGGTCCCTTTTCCGCTTGCGGATATCTTCCAGACTGCGTCTCTCATTTTCCAGAGTAATGGCTTTGTCCACCAGTGTTTTAAAATCAGGAAAAGTGTGCACGACCAGTTGGCATTTAAGCGCGGGCGCCAGACCGTCAAGGAATTTCTCCATCTTCTTGATTTCAGTCATACGCTCTTCATTGGCGTAGCGGGACAATAGAGTAAATTGACTGTTGTAATCTGACACTGTCATGTTCCTTTGTTTGAGGTCATCGAACTCTCTCTTCTTGATTTTCATAATACTCTTAGGAATGTGTGCACCACGGAAACCTTCCTTGAAATCATCCCAGGTTATGTCATTTTCGTTGGGATGCATGTGCAGAAAATTCTCCCACCACGATGCGGCTGCTCCTGTGAGATAGTGCGGAGCATATAATACCTTCTCGGGGTCTGAACATTTTGCAATAATTAATTTTCTCTCCATATCTCGAAGCCAGTCCTCGGCTTCAAGAGGCTTGTCAGTATGAGAAAATGTTTGAGGACGTGTCTTCTTTAGCTCAGATAACTTGGAATGCTGCTGATACTGTCCATGGTGATTTCCCATGTTGATGACTTGGTTCATCATTTCCCGATGTTGTTGCTGACTCTGCTCATAAAGGCGGCACATTTGTGAAAGTGCCGATTCACTGCCCTGTTGGCTTGACTGTCCCTGAGTGAACTCGTTGCTGGGTTGTGCATCATAAATTTCCTCTGGTGGAGTTGGCATGGAGCGAGTCCAAGGACGAGACATTTTTCACTCTGGGGAAATATTTTTGTAAAACTCATAAGAAAAGCGGAAAGAGTCGCAAAAACAAATCCATAAATGCATAAAGCTGGCAAATAGAATTAAATAACTCAGCTTACTTAAGAAAAACAAATCGACTTGCGCACGGAGAAGGACTGCTCATTACATATCTTACACGCGGGCGGTAATTATACAATACATCACTCAGGATATGCGTACATAATCCTGACATGTTATTTAGGCTAGTGCACTTCTCCAGATCCTACATGATGCGCAAACAGGCTACTTCTCACAACCTATGTACATATCTTACAAAGCGGTACATTACATGGCAGCTAGGCGTACTCAGGCAGAAATGTTGACGACCTCCTTTGCCCTGCCGAGGGCGAGGCGTAGCGAGGTTGGGGACTCGACTTCCTCCTCGCTAATGGGCTCCATACGTGTAGTGTTGCGCAGAGTGGACGGAGCGGTTGCCAGGGGCGGAGCAACACGTACAGGAGTGGGCGCGAAGGGTGGTGCAGTGCGCGCTGAAGTGGGTGCAATGACTTGGTTGAATTCTTCGGTAGAAGGCAGGCGACGAGTAGGCGTAAAAGATGCTGATGACGAGACAAAAGTCAGTGGCGGTGCGATGGGTAGGAGCTCCCTCCTGTTGGCAGCACAGCCATGAACTGAGTCCATGCGGGTAGCTACGAAGTCGTCCACCAGGTTGTCGAAGGCTGCCTCCAGGGCCCGGAGATACTCAATGAGCATCTCAAAAGCCTCGTCTCGTTCTCCTCTGGGGCAGGAGTATGCGTAGTGACAGGTGTAAGGCACATGGCACGGAAGATAACGGTAACGACGAGTCTTCATCACGGGAAGGACATCCCTGAGACGAGCTATCGCCTCACGGGCTGCCATCTGCATAGCATGCCTCTCCGTAGGCATGGCTCTTCCCACGAACCGGAAGCGGCGTAACTCACCACGCCCTCCCTTGAACTGCACCGCGGCCTGGTGCATGGTCAGACTGTCGTTGACTCGGTGCTGGCAGAGTGTGAAGACTGGGCGCACGGATGGCCCCATCGCGACCTGAACGATGAAAGAAAGAAGCTTGACGAACCCATCGGGCACGTTGGCGAAGGTCTGAGACTCGCAGCTGTTGTCGGCCATCTACAAAAGTAGGCAAAAATTCTGCAGGGTCAGATCATAAATTTATGCTGACTGACAGAAAATGACTACAATTGCAAAAATATAATTTAGCTCTATCATGCTAATAACCAATTAGCGATCGCACCTAGTGGCTTCCTACAGTCAGCCTGGCTCTGGTACCAAGCTTGTCACGACCGGTTTTCCAATAAAAATATTTATTGAGAAACCAATCTTTTGAGTCCAGTATGAGAGAAATCCTCCTCACTGGTAGACAAATTCTTGATACAATAAGCCAGTAGCATAAAATATATTACAGGGTCGAACTACGGTTGCTCAACCAAATTATTACAAGCACGCCAATAATTATACATAATGGCGGACATGACACAGTGGTGTGGAGGCATACTACTGACTCGAGGATAGGGCGGTGGTGGAAAAACACAGCGGGGAGAGAAATACAAGACTCTAAGTCTGTCATCTCATCGAGCGTCGAGGTGAGGCTCGATGAATTTATTTGGTAGCGGAAGCGGATGTAAAACAGTGACCAAATCCAGGGTCGCACGAGACTGACTGGGACTCCTCTAGGTGTCGGACTCGCTATCAAACTCTTCATCCATGAGATCGCCTTCGTCAGCATCTGGCCAAATCAACAAGCCAGTGAGTACTTTGAAAGTACTCGCAAGACAGTTCGGACGTAAGATATAACAAATGCATGCATGGATGCGTCATGAATAATTCACCAATGTACATTTCAAAAATTAGCATAACAAGGTAAGTAAAAAGGGAAACGGCGGTAGTCCGCCTGAAATCCCAACAGAACATAAATAACTACCGATCGGGTGTCTGAAGCGACGCCTCGAAAGGTGAACAAATAAATATAAGGAAATGATGCCACAGTCGGGCGTCTTAGCGACACCACATAAAGGGCTTTAAAAGAAATACCACAGACGGATGTCGGGGCGACATCACAGAAAGGGCTTTAAAAGAAATGCCACAGTCGGACGTCGGGGCGACATCACAGAAGGGCTTTAAAAGAAATGCCACAGTCGGACGTCGGGGCGACATCACAGAAAGGGCTTTAAAAGAAATGCCACAGTCGGACGTCGGGGCGACATCACAGAAAGGGCTTTAAAAGAAATACCACAGTCGGACGTCGGGGCGACATCACAGATAGGGCTTTAACAGAAAGTAAAATACAACAATGCCACAGTCGGACGTCTGAGCGACATCGCAGAAAGGGCTTTTATTCACAAGTAAATAATACTCATCATAAACATTTAATTCTTGAGAATAAATGGGTTAGTCCATCCACAGGAATATTCGTTTAACCGGACTTAGCACCCATGCGATTCACCGGAGTCTCTGTCATCCAAACTGACATTTGATTAGGATAAGATAATATCGATCTAGGACAGGGAATAGATGATTTGGAGGAATATATGACTCTACAGAGTTTGTACAAAATTTTTCCCACAGCCAACGGATTTCCGTAGTCACGAAGGACTAGTTCTGTTTACGGTATTTCAGAACAAAACACAGCTAACCAGTACACACCCATCCTACCTCTCGATGCTAGGAATCACCCTAGACATCGTCCAAGAAAAAACTTTTGAGACGGGGAGATCACAATCTCGAATAGCATGGGATCAAATTTATATACGCGCGCTCTAAGGGGTGCCCCCCTCTCGGTCCCAACCGGAAACACCCATGCCCCCTGACCGGATGACTGGCTTTAATCCAGGGCCATGGAACCATCATCACGGCCTCTCCTTTTGGTGTGTACCAGAAAAGCGGTTTGCAACTTACTAAACCATATTCCTTGCGGAAAACATGTGGTAGTACAGGGAAGGAAATGAGAGGAACTGGACCGATACGGTTTGACACTGAAGTCACATAGTCTGGCAGTAAGACTGGCATGCTACGACACTGCCATCTCACCCATACTCATGCCAACACATGGCCATTCATCCTCACATCCATTCACATATGGATCATCGAACTCACTTACCTCATTATCACATAAAATAACGTTCATCGATATGCTTCTCAATATGCCATAAAACTAACTAAATGCAAAACATGCCAAGACACTCATCATATCAAAAGTTCAAACATGCTTGCCTGGTTCAGAGTAGTCGGAACCTAGCTCGGTGAAGTTCGCGGCTCCGTCACCTCCTTCGGTATCTACGGTATAAAGAAAATATATGCGCTATCGTAAATACCAAGGAGTGCACAGAAAGTATACCAAATATTTTTCAAATAAATCTGATAAAAAACTAGACAAAATTTTAAAGAGAACAGAAAAAGAATCAATCAAAAATACTTTTCTGTTTAAAAGTTATAAGGGTTTTTGTCCAGGGACTCATCTGTAATGAAACAGAAGATTTCCAGGGGCTAGCTTATAAAAACAGAAAACGTTTCGGCAGAACTACGCCAGCCCAAAGAGAAAACGCATTTTGCCCGAAGGCGCTTCCAGAAAACGATTCAACCAGAGAGGGCAGAGAGGCTGACGGTGGGGTCCCACTCGTCAGGTTTGAACTTCAAAAAAGGGGGGGCGAAGCTCGTCGGCGCCCGAGAGCCGCGGTGGTCGCCGGCGGCGATCCACGGCGAGGCAGGGGGATCGGAGGGTACCTCCGTGCTCAGGGCGCCGTTCCGCGTCGGTTGGTGGTGGTGGTGGTCGCCGGCGAGTACCACGTCGACGGCGAGCTTTGCTCCGGCGGACGGCGGCTCGGGTGGTCGAGGGGCTCGTCGGAGAGGGCTGCAGAGGTCAAATTGAAGAGGGGGTTAGGCTCCTGGTAGCTAGAGAGGGTAACGGACGGGGTTTGGGCGCCGGAGATGGCCTCACCGGAGCGAATCGTGGTGGAGGCCGAGGCGGATCGGGGCGGCCGGAGTTGGGGGGGAGACCTCCTCGGGGTCCCCCTAGTGGCCTGGCGTGGCGTTGGTGAGGAGTGGGGATGAGGCGTGCACGAGGGTGAGCTCGGGGGCCCTTTTTATAGGCGGCCCGAGGCGGTTGCCGTGAACGGGGATCTCCGGCGAGTGATTACGGCGGTGCCGGGGATGTGCAGTGGGATTAGGGGCTTGGGCATCGTCGTTGAGGTCCACCGGTCCCATTTAGGCGCTAAACGGGCTGGGACTTGGTGCTATGGGTGAGCTCGACGGAACGGGGGTGGCGCGGCCCGTCGGCGGCAGGGAGCACGTTCCGTGCTTGCCGGGCCACGGCGACGGTGCCACGGGCGTGCGCTGGCACGGCAGGGACACGCGGAGAGCCAGGGGGTGTTGGGCGGCGCCGGGTGGCGTGGCGAGAGGGCTCGGGCCCTTGTTGGCCGCCACGGGAGGTGCAGCCACCGCAGAAGCTCCCAACGCCGGCGAGGCTCGCTGCTACCGACGCCAGGAATCGGCCAAGCGTGCGTGCGGGGTGCTGGCCAGGGAGAAGAGGCTGCGTGCAACGCGCCAGGGCGCACTGTGGCCGCGTGACCGAATCTGACGAAGGAAGAAAGATAACTGAATCTCTGAACTTTCTGAATTTGCAAAGGGATAGTGCAGTTCAGGTGTTCGACAGAATGTTTTTGGCCTCTGGAGATTTTTCCTTGAGCTGATTTTTGGTGGAGTGGCTTCTCATTGCTCAAGAAGGCTGCCTGAATTTTGGTGGAATTTTTGGAGGAGTGTAGATATGAATTTCATCAAATTTGGCAAATCTGGTCCAAACTTGCAGAGACTGAATTTTGAAAAATTTGAAAAGAGGAGGAGTGGATCAAGATGGTTCTGGGTTGTGGGTACAAAGGACTATCCAGGAGAGTTGGTTTGAGGTCAAAACTCAAATGAAAAAGAGTACTTGCTTTGAAAATCCCTCAGGCTCCAAATAATTTTCAGAATTGATTTGAGAGGAAAAATAATTAGAATAAAATCCAAAACTTGTTTGGATTAGTTGGGACAGAGAACTTAGGTTGATCACAAGGTGTAGGGGAGGTTTTGGAGGGGGTTTACCACATGGGCAAAAATGCCAAGTCATGGGTGGTTTTCAAAATATGAAAATCCCATGTTTTTCATAGATTTCTTTTTAAAAGAAAAAGATTAAACTCCAAAAATGAAATTGAGAGGGAACCAACAGAGAAGAAGTTTCAAAAGATTCAAACACCAAAGTTTGAAAAAAAAATCCTTGCCAAAGCAAAGGATGTTTTTAAGAGGAAGGTTTTCTGGAAAAAAAATTAAATGGCCACTTTTCAAAGAAAACCACAAGGTTTTTCATAAAAACCAAATTTTAATTTTTGGAGTGTCACAGAGGGACACGCGCATCGCCTTGGTACATCATGACACGTGGGACCGCATGACAGGCCATGCCCCCCCCCCCGATCGCTCGGTAAAATCACCTCATTTTTACTATACTTCCACCGTATCTTTTTACATGGCATGCACGTCATTCTAGGTTGAGAATTTAACTGGCTATATATGTGATGAACAGTAGTCTAGCCTTTTAAAAATGTATACTTTTGTATAGTAGTAGTATTGATGGATTGCGCCATGGAGCAAAAATTGAAATTAAAAAAAGGTGGTACATATAGAGAGCGCTCGTCACCAAATTATGCATATAGTACTATTAAAAAAGCTAGTACGTGCTTAAATGGGGTGCTAAATGAAATGTAAGAAATACTAGTATGTACGTACTGTAGAGTTAAAGTAACGAGAAGAAACATAACATAGTTCTGCTGGGGGCTCAGCACACCACACCCCTCAAATTAAACTAAGCACACCTGAAATTAAACTACGCAACTAATCCGGTAGACACTGAATTAGAACCACCATGAGCAACAACACTGCCACCTTACTCGGAGTCCTCGTCCACGTCCTTGACTTCGTCCTTGTCCCTCTTCCTCCTGGCCGATACTTCTTTGCTTGAACCGCACACTTGGCACTTGCTCTTCATCCAATCCTTGTAGATATTGAAATAAAGGTAGCCATCCATTGTAGCGTAGTGGATGTGGTCTATATATAGTACATTCCGCTTCCATGCATGACGATGAAACGTGTATTGAGGTTTCTCTAGTTTACCATACCAAGGATGAACCATGGCTCCTGCCAGGGTCAGCATTGAAGGCTGGCCACCGGAGGGCAGCAGCCGATTCTTCTGGAGGTCGAAGGGGTTGCCTACAACGAGGCCTATCTGACCTAGGACTTCTTTGTCGTTCATAAAGTCTACGGTAACGAATTTGACTAGGTTGCTCTCGAGGAAGTTCTTAAAATCCACGCATTCAAGGTCAGCATGGCATATGTGGTAGACCAAGCATAAGTCATGCACGCAAACCTGGATCATGGCGGGCTTCTTCCTCTCTTCCTCCTTTAGATCCTTCTCTCCTCCCAGGACTGTGGTGTACTCAACATCTAGCCCAGCGACCCACTCATCATCTGAGTTTTTGAACATGCGTCTGAAGCGAGAAAGGCATCCTTTCATGGTCGCGGAAGAACGGGTGTAGTTGACGTCTAACTCATCACCAGTGATGGTTCTTACCTTGTACTCACCGCCGATCAAGGAGATTTGGGATGCCATGGATTTGGGAGGAGGGTTAGGATTAGTGGAATTGCCGTAATGTGAAAGGACGGGACGACTAGGAGCGAACCGCCGTAATATTAAAGGACGTACGGGGACGAGTAGGAGCAAACTGTCAGCGTGCGAACGGCAGGGTAGTGGCTTTCCATTCTCCCATGATACGGGCTTCCGAGAGCCCTTGGATCTGAGATCGAACGGTTGCATGGCATGATTCTATACCTATGGGTGAATATCCTATCCTGGAGGGTTATTCTGCAAATTTTCAGTAAGTTAGCATGCGACTGTTCGATTTCAGATCCAAGGGCTGCCAGCAGCCCGTATCATGGTCGCGCCTACCACGACCGTCACGTCGCTCGCGTGGTCGCGCCCTTGGAGATTTAACAAGGTGCATTAGGCTATCTGGTGTTGGCATGTCATCACTTAGTCACTCATACAACAACAAGGTTATCTATAAGGTTGGCTATAAGTGTATTTTTTTTACTTCTCTCTATCTCTTTCTTCGTACTCCTAGTATTTATTGCATTTGCCAAGGAGTGACCTCTTCTAATGAAATGGTGCTTTAGGAGGTGCTAAGGGCATTAAATGGCTTAGGAATAAAGTCCCCAATGCATAGGTGCTTATTAGTTTTTTGTTGCTAAGTTTGCTTCATTTAATTAGCTATAGACTCAAAATTGTCTTTTCACCTAGGTACATGCGCTTAGCACCATTTCTTCCTTGGGTCACCAAACTTGCCACATCAGACTTTATGCCTATGTTGCAAGCTTAGCACCTGTAGGAGCAAGTAAGTACTACAATAGTGGGCTATAAGCCCGCTTTACATGGCATTTTTGCATATGTGGAGGAAAGAGGCAAGGAAAAAAGTGGAGAAGTGGGCTCTCATGCAAGAGCTAGCCTCTACTACATGGTGGAGCATTGGGAGAGGCACCTGTATGGAGGTGGTCAGGAATCGGGAGACTCACGCCGGTCGTAGTGCCGCAGTTAAAATGATAATGGCAAGTCAAATCACGGGGCCCCACCTGTCCAGCAGTAAATCGCTGTCAAATCACACAGCCCTGCGTTTGCAGCAGCCTACTCCCTCATCTTCTCGCGTCTCTGTCAAACCGACTAGGCAAAACTGCCCCGCCTACCGCGCAGGAAAAGCCCCGCCCTCGACTTTTAAATACATCTACATCCGCTTAAGAAGCCAATGATATACTTTTTGTGACATAGTAACTCGTATTTAGTTAGTCAAATGGATGACCTAGAACTACGTGCACACCCTATAAACCGAGATGCCTAAAAATAAAAAACCGACAAGGAGAGGGTAGTTCAGCATGTATCTTTTTAGATCAATATAGTCGGGATTCACCAAGGATCAAAACAAAGTGGTAGGCTGCTCCTGTCGTGTTGGCGTAGCAACTCTAGCAGGGTCAGTCCATTCACAAAATGGCGACACACTTAACAGGACCCCTTTGGCCGACATGTGGCTCATCCACCATCTTGTTCCATGTGCGATGCACCAAATTACAGTTCGAAGCAGCGGTTGGAATTGGAGGCACCCGGGTCATAGTGCCACAGTAGTAGAAAATCAGCAATGAGGGGTCAAATCACAAAGCCCCACCTTTCCCGCATTAAGCTGGACGGACGAAGCAACCATCATTTCACTCTAGGGCGCAAGAGGATAAAGAAAAGAGAAAACAATGATGTGTGCGGCAGCTACCTAGGGCACCCTAGGGTAGGGGTATCCACTACAGATCCTTTTTTTAAAGCGCCTCCACTACAAATCGGCTTCTCCCTCGTCCTCTTGAAGAAAACCGGTGATGAGTGCGGCGGTAGGGTTTGTAGGAGTACTATGGCGTGTGCGGCCATGGCGTAGTAAACGGGTTCGAGTCGACGCCTTAAATATGTGTGGGCCGCTTGGTTTTACGGGAACGAGGCAGCATTTTGGGTTCAGGGACCTGTGGAGATATAGTACGTATAAAAAATTGTGGACGTAGGTTTGACCAAAAGGCAATGATGCATGGGCCCTGCATTTTGATATACCCGGGGCCGCGTGAAATTTGCGACTCTACTCAAAACTAGTAACGTACACATGCATTGAACGCATGAGATTTTGAAACCAAATTATGAATAAATACACACTATAGCATGTAAAGCTTTGAGTCTTATATTCATGATGTAGATGTTCATTTAGTTCTTATAGTTCATCTCATTCAAAATCAATTAGTTTTATAAAAATGTTAAGATTCATGGGGTTGTGCATTGTAAATCATAAAGTAATAAATAAATAATGGCAATTCATTTAGAAAAAATTCAATTATGATACAAAAGATTCTAGAACAAAGGAGAAGTGCTTGTGTTCTGAGGTTTGTGCATTATGCTTAAGTTCAACCATGGAGTCTTCTAAATTGTACATGTGGCAGATCTGGTGGAATGTTGATGATATCCAACAGCCAATCGTGCTCGGGTTTTCCATCTCTGCACTGTCGGATTAGCTTCATCCATCGACCATCTTTAAAAGTTATTGGCACACTATATAGTTATTGTGCCATAGTTGCATGTCTTGGAAAAAGCTACTATTGCGTTGTACTAGCTATATAGGAATAGAACTTGTATCAATGGAAGTTGTAGGGAAAGAGATGACATGGAGTATCTCAATTCCTATGAGTAGGGATTGGAAAAGAGATGTCATTTGGTTCACATCATAGGAACTTTTCTATTGAATCTAGAGATGACATGTATCTCAATTCCTATGAGGAGGGATTAGAAAAGAGTTGTAATTTTGTTCATATCATAGGAACTTTTCTATTGAATATACGCTAATGTTTATTTTCCTTTGAAATTAAGGGAGTATAGGAATCATATGAACCAAGTGGCTCTAAAGCTATAGAAATGATATCATGTTTATTTCCTTTGAAATGTGGAGTATATGAATCTATTCCTATGAACCAATTGGCTATAAAGGAAAAAATCCTATAAAAATCATATCATATAGAGTTCCTATGATATTCCTCGACACCAAAGGATGGTTGAAATTGCTGTGGGTGATACGATGGTCTTTCTTTGTAGACTGTTCCCCCATCTTTATAGTTACCTCTCGAAGATTAATGAAATGATATATACATGGTATTCTACATGTGCAATTTGGTACACGAAAACTCGGTAAAAATTTGTGAGGTTCGAATTTTCAATAAAGCTATATGCACTGCATTTGGAAATGGAGGGAGCATATGGCAGTTGCTAATACTCACATGGAAGATTTGTGTGTAGGAGGAGTGGCTGCTCTGTTAAATGACATGGCAAAACTGACACTGTCGGATGCCGATCTAACGGTTCTTACGGTGTTCGTCAGGAAAAGGCTTGTGGCGAACGTTTGTCGGATAATAATTTACGGACACATGCATTGCATTGATACATGCCCCCCTCTCTCTCACGGACACGCACCCTCATGAGTCACGACTCTCCCAAGTCCTCTGCAGAGTCGCACCCACCGTCTATCTGTAGGTAGATGTCACGCACATATGTTCTCTTCACACCCTACTCTCAGAACTTCTAAAAACAAAAGACGTCGCGCACATTTTGTTTTAGCTCACACGTCACACACTTATATTATTACTCTTGCGGCGAATGTTCTTTGGGCATAGTATATTGTACTCTCATGAAGAGAAGTGGTGCACGCACGCACTAGTTCTCTCACACCCACTCACGGGTACACGTAAGAGCGCATTTTTTTGAAGCTGGTACAACAAAATCACTCCACTATATATATAAGCAGGAGCCTTAGCGCTTCCTTTACTAGGGTTCCCCTTGTTCCCTCTCTCATGCTCTCCGGATCTAAGCAAGACATAGGTGGCCACACTCTCTCTCAGCTCACGACTGGTCACAAATCCGGCCGGACAACCTCGACTGGGGCAGGGGTGTAGGTGCATCGTTCACGCTGTCGTCAGCGGCGAGGGAGGAGACCAACGGCTGCCCGCGCATCCCGATCGGCGGCCGTGCCATTCTCTCCGAGAGAGCGCTGGCTCGGGAGGGCCTTCGACCCCTTCTTCCTCCCTGCGGTATTGTGGCCAAGATGCGGCCTCCAGACGCTGTCTTTGCCACATGCCGATGACCCTCAGGTATATATTCCTTCGAAACCTGCCTTGCTCTACTGCCCCAGCTCCCTTCGTGTGGATCTTTTTATACTTCCATCCGCTGTTCCAAAGCCACCTGGACTTTTACTATTATTAAAGGTAAAGCTAGTTCATACAGCCGACTCTAAGAGTTGGTTCAAACAGGGAAGAAAGTGGGAAAGCTGTAGCATGAATCTAGGACTTGGTTCTAAGAGGAAACGGGGGAAAGTAGTAGATACTAGATACCCAATTGGTCTCTTGGTTGAAAACACGAAGAAAGCATGGTGGATGGCGAAGGGTGGGGGGAAGTGGACCTATCTCTTGGTTGAAAAAGGAAAGAAAGTGATGGGTGTTGGGGGACAACGGAAATGAGAATGAGTAGGTCTAGATTTCATGTGCTCACATAGGAAAATGTCGCCGAGGAGATAAAAAATGGGACAAATGCAGACATGCTGCCTGAATGTTTGCCGCTCTCGGCAGCCACATCTGCCTCAGCACTTTATGCCCCTGCTGTCCCTATGCCCATATTGCTACCGTTAATGTAAAATCACATGAAGCATTAAGCAATGCCACCGAATGTCACTATAAGTAATGGCCTAGTGTTGTCGATAAATTGAAGCAATGCCACCACCATTTTATGAAGTGCTTCCGTCTTGCTTTATTTCCCATCAATTGTGTTTTTGCAGTTACACTTAAATCTCACACCACTAACATTGCTTCATCCCAGTGGAACTGCACAAATTTGATTGCACATTTACTGACCATGTGCTACTCTCATGACAGTAATACTAATGCTATTGTTCTGCATGTTAATCTAGTGGCAGTGTTGATGTGATGTGATGCTACTTACTTAAGGACTCTTCATACTGTCAATCTAATGCCAATTATAACACAATAGATCCTGCTGTTAATCATACGCCACTGCAAATATCTGTCACTGTTTGAATAACTGTATTTCGTATTTGCGCGAACAGGGATGTCTGTCTCCATATCATTTTGGGATGTCTGTCTCCGTATCGTTTCTATCCGCGCAATCAAAAGCACACACCTCGGTTTTAGTAGAACTGCGCAAAATGAGATGGTTATCCCTCGTTGCCGTCGTCTAACCTCCAGTGTTCAAGGTATTCCAACATTGGTAGTAACTAAGGTAGAATGACCAACGCAATCTAAAAGAAGCTGATTCGTACGTTTTAGTTCCTGATTGCAGTGCAGGGACGAGCGAAGACAACTGCATCCTAGTCCAGAATGCACTTTCTACCAGTTCATCCATGGACCGAGGACTAGTTGGCACGGCTACATCGCAGTTTTTTGGACAGGTGCGGGGACAAGAGGCATTGTGGTCTGCTTATTTCTGCAAATAGCGGTGCTTAAATTTATTGGAATGCACAAGAATTTCACCTGGTTAGTACACTGCATGGTTCGGTTCGGCATTCCAGCTGAGACCACAATTATAATTGGTTATTCTGGAATGAGAGAACCTAACCCTGGATGGTGGCAACAAGAAAAAAAATAGTGAACTCCAGGAAATTTAAGCCTTTCGGGCGGCCCGTTGCTCAGAGAAGCCTTGCTTGTTTTTTTTCCTGATTTGTAAACCTTCTCACAACTTTGTCTTTTGCGGTGAACTAGTGTATGTTTGTTATGTTCTATGAATCATTGAGATGTATAAAATTGCTTAACTTATGCTTTTCAAGTTTTTTATGAAGCCGAGTTTAATGTGAGTGTTCCACATGAGCGCTGGACTAGCGTGTGAACGTTTGGAATTTACATTGTGGCCTCAGTTAACTGCATGAACCACTGTAACAAGATACATAGTTTCTTATATGTCAGACAGCATATTGTTGATTGTTAGCTGGTCGATAGCTTAGTGTTGAAGCGAGCTGAGCCAATGTGCCATGTTTTGCACAACTGCTTACAAGTGGGATAGCACCAACAGTGTTTACAAGTACTTATGTATACGTCAGTGCAAAGTTCTCGAATGAGTGCTCTATTTCATCAAAACACACACTGCTCGTATGATAAACCGTGACAACTTATGTCTTACCATGCCATATTCATGAAAAAACTAGTGAGGACGCATCTGTTTCGGCAACTGTTATGATGGTTCTCACATGATTCACGGGCACACAAAATTAGCAGCAGTTCCCATAGACGGATTCAAACAGAGTACTAGCCCTAGAGGGGTCGATAACAGGCAAGGTTCGGATAATTATACACAATCCAAACTACTATTAAACACTAGCTATGGCAAATATTTCATGCCTCTATCTAATTTGGGCTGGACACAAGATCGACCTTGCCATGAACATCATCGAGGACGTCCCGCAGCAGCTCAATCTTGTGAACCTTCATGAAGACAACCTTGTGGCCTTGCCACTGATAAATTTGTTTGTGGAGGCATGCCACGTCATCTTCCTGCGTAAGCTTGACAAGAACAGTATGCCTCACAAACGAAGGAGTAGCTTTGAACTTCTTGTGCTTCAGTACACCCTGGACAACACGCCTGACAACAGTGAGGCTAGAATACAACTCTTCATTGGTATAACCGCAAATGGCTTCCAGGATCCAACAGCCTAATAACTCTGTTTTCCCAGTGCATATATTCAGGTCATCCGCCTCGTAGCGAGTGACATGTACAACCACACAATCCTTGTCTGCATCAGGGCTCTAATTGAAACAGAAACAAATTCTGAATTACTTTTCAGTATAGGAAACACAAGTTATTTAAACCACTATGTATAGCATGGCATCGAAGCTAATAAAATTTTGCATTATTCATCACCACATACTTAGATGAAAAAGCACAATCGAGATTGGAAAAGAAGAAAATCACCATGGGCAGCTCAGCGGGGCGGGGGGGACACATCCTCGAAGGGGGAAAACTGCTCCTGCAGTGCCACGGGGGTTGTAACCTCAAACGGGGCGTTGACCATCTCAGTAGTGGCCATGAGCGTATCTGGGGTCGGCTCGGTGGCTGCCTCCATCTTCTCGGAGCTCTCTATCTCGTGGGGATCAGCCTCCCGTGTCTGCTCCCATATCGTCAGATCTTTGCCTGGTTCTCCTTGGTCCATCATGAAACTGACGAATACTAGGAGACCACTGAATGGAAAACACAATCGCAATGACAATGAAACAAAAAAGAGAGTGAGTATCGGTTACTGCTTTGCAAAATTTCTTTTTTTCTCTGAACGAAAATATACCAACATCACGGATCCGCTTACCTTCCCTTCATTGGGAGAGAAGAACAGTGGAAGATGCGAGTGTTGCCTTTGTTGAAGACGGCGAGGGAGAAGGGGATTCAGCGAAGAGTGAAATGATGGTTGCTTCGTCCGTCAAACTTAGACTGCTGGGAGGTGGGGTTTTGTGATACTACGGCTCTTTACTGCCGCGCTATGACCGGGGTGACTCTCCGCCTGCATACTGCCTTATAATTTGGTGGATGGCATTTGGTCCCGCGCGCTGCATGGCCCGCATGTCGGTGAACAAAAGTATAACGGCATTCAGTAGAGGGAGACGTTTCAATGACCTAGGAGGAGCCAGAAGCGGTATTGTATCCACTATACTAGTAGTAATTGTTTCTCTGGGTAGTTGTATAGTGTCTCCACTATACTAGTAGTAATTGTTTCTCTGGGCCCAAGACAAAACAGCCCATCCACACTAGTAAATAGTAAAATCAATTCAAAAGCCCATATATTTACTGAATGAGAGGCACTACCCACACCCAGCACACCGCCCCCAAAAAAACCTAGGTGCTCTTCTTCCTCCTCGCTCCCACCCACCTCACGTCAGCTCGCTCCACTCGTACCCCCAAATGCCTCACCTCACTCCTACAAAAAACCCCAGCTCCCCTTCTTCCTCACTACTACAGAAAAACCCCAGCTCCCCTTCTTGTTCACTCGCACTACAACTAGGCTGATCATTCGTTACTCTGCTCAAATCCGTGAGCGCGACGCGACGCCCTCGAGGAAAATGGAGTCGGCTGACCCTAGCACCAAGAAGATGAGGCTCCCGCCAACGGTGACGCCTGTTGTAGATCCCGCACCCGGCAGCGCGGGGAGAAGCGGCAACCCCGCCCCCACCGGATCCCAGGAACCCATAGAATCTCGGGTGGACCGCATCAGCGATCTCCCGGACGCCGTCCTTGGGGAGATCATCTCGCTTCTCCCCACCAAGGATTGCTGCCGCACCCAAGTCCTCTCAATTCGGTGGCGCCCTCTATGGCGCGTCGTGCCCCTTAATCTTGATTGTCGTCAGCTATCTCTCTTCAATGATTTTGAAATCCCCAGAGCCATCATCTCCTCCCACCAGGGCTCCGTTCAAAGCGTCTGCATCTTGTCATGCTACCTGAGCAAGCATACCATGCCCTGCAGGGTGGACACGTGGCTGAAATCCCCTGAATTCACAGAACTATAGCTGCTTGAGTTCTACTATTCCCTTGGAGATCACATACCACATACCGAACGCCATGTACTTGTGCCCTCAGCACTGATGTCCATCTCGCGGTTTTCCTCCTCTCTCCACACCACCACCTTTGCGCTGTGCTACCTACTAGACAATCTGGTACCAAACCTTCGACTCCCACTTCTCAAGAAGCTTTCAGTTGTGCGGGTTCGTATATCGGAGGCCTCATTGCACAACATCATCCACTCCAGTTGCCCTGCCCTGGAGTGCTTGGTGCTTGTTTTCACAATTAGAATCGGTTGTCTCCAAATAAAGTCGCCTAACCTTGTAAGAATTGGAATTTCTTTTGACGGAAGGCAGCTCATCATCCAAGATGCCCCTTCACTTCAAATGTTGTCCTTGATTCTAGTTATTTACTGTTGCAAATAACTGTCCTCTCTGCACCTAAACTGGATACCTTGTGATGCGGAGCATCCCTTGACTACCCGCACTGACACTCCAGCGCCACCGCAAACACCAAGAGGACAAATGACAAGAGCACGCGCACGCGCCATCGAGAACAAGGTGAACTCTTTCCTCTTTGAACATCATTCGAATTCACATGAGAATCGGGGCCTACCTCAAATAGAAACGTTGTGCCTTGTTAGGTACCAAGGAGATGACCGGGAGGACGCGAGGATGGAGATTCAAGCAACCATGGAGAAGGAAGGGCAGCGAGGGAACGAGAAGAACGGAGCAACGGAGGGCACGGACCACTCCGGGTGCCCGGCCACCAAAGGACCCGGGTGCCCGGCCACCTCCAACCACCAAGGCCGCGGCCTCCCTGGCTGGCCCGGGTGCCCGGCCCTCTCCCGCCGGGTGCCCGGCCCCCTGGCCCAGCCTCTAGCCGCACCCCCGGGTGCCCGGGCCTTGGCCCCCCGGGTGCCCGGCCCGTCCCAGCCGGCCTCCTGGCACAGCCCCGGGTTCCCGGGCTTGGGACCCGCGGGTCCCCGTCCACCTCCCAGCCGGTCCTTGTCCAGGCCGGGTGCCCGGCCCCTCTCGCCCCGGGTGCCTGGCTGAACTGGGCGACCCCCTCTAACCGGTCCGGGTGCCCGGTCCCTTGGCCCCGGGTGCCCGGACACCTCCGGAACTGCCCATGTACCCCCCCTCTCTCACACATTTCGTCCCTAGGCTTTATATATCCATCCCCTAGGTCATTTGTAGGGTAGTAAAGTATTAGACTAAATATTGTGAGCTTTTCTCCTTGTATCCCCTCCTCTTTGGAGATCAAGCCCCCACCTAGGGAAGAATCCTTTGGATTGTCAAGGCCTCCTCTTGGAGAAGATCATCAAGACCTCACCTAGTGTGAAGAACTTACCTAGTTCTAATCTCCTTGAATTGATCTTGTAATCTTGTGGATCTCATGTATGCTACTCTAGTGGATGTGATATTTGGGTTTGTTTGAGAGTTTTGTTCTTGGTGTTCTTGAGTGTTTTTCCTCCTTTTCCCCCTCCAAGTGTGAAAAGATCCACCTAGGGTTTGACCCTACGACATGTTAGTATCATGAGCAAGGTTTATTCACATCTTGGAGTCCCATCCCCCCATTTTCTAGCTTGATTTTGTTGTTTTTCGTCCAAATCCGAAAATCCTCACAAAAATAGCCCCAAAAAATTTTCTTGCCATTTGTTGGATCTTGTGAGGTTTGGTTTTTTTGGTCAATGGATTTGATGTTTGGCAAGTGGATCTAGCCCCTCCCCAACAATCCCCACCCTTCCAACCACGAAATTCGCGGAATTTTGCCATTTCCCAAAAAAATTCGCCCAAATCGGACACCACCGGGTGCCTGCACCTCGAACCACCGGACGCCCGCACCCCCGGGCCATTTCCCCCTGACCACCCCGGGCACCCGCACCACCCACCCCC